>NC_056725.1:162314515-162487015 GCF_019279795.1 Protopterus annectens | reverse complement strand
CTGTAAAATTTAACTGAACATTTTAGATAGCACGAGACAAACAATCCTAAAGCAAAGCACTTAAAAGCCAGTGGAGAGGTATCAGTCATTAATCTACTGCAATTTGTTTCCTGTCGAATTCAACTTCATTTCCCTGGCAGAAATATCAGTGCCAAACATAAATCTCATTATAAAAGCAATTTTGTGTGGATTACTATCACAGTCCTGTGCAGAGTTATTTTAAGTGTATAGTAGTCTAAAATATTCAGTGCATATCACCACTATGTGAAGCAGTGGACAAACTAAAGATAACAATCTTATCCATCAGCTAGGCTGTCCATCCTCCACTCTCACATCTTCCACATCGTCAGTAGTACTGGTGGAGATGTTACCTTGTAGTACTAGTGAAAATGATCCTGTGTGGGCAGTGCAACAGGCAGGAGTATATCAAACATCACCAGCAGGCAGCATTCTGAGCTTCTAAATCTGAAGAAGTCTTGAGGAAGTTGATGTCATTGTTGCAGTGAGATTTAGTTCTCAGGTAATGCAAACAAAGTTTACTGTTCCCAATATTCCTGCTGTACTGTAATCAGCAAGGGACCTTAAGGCAGTGTACATTGTGTACATTGTGCTATATGCATCAACGGTAGACTGTCACTCAGGATCAGCATAAGCAAAAATACATACTCCTCACACTGTCTGAACTCACTTTAGCCATTCTGTGAATACCTGAAATTTTCTGTAACCATGCCACAGTTCATGGCTGAAGTGTGAAGACAGTCAGCTTGACTAATAGTTCACAACAAAAAGAATTACTTTATAGTTGATAATTAGCTTAACATTTTTATTGGCTTTATATTAACAGTAATTTAACTGCAATTAGTGACCCACCATATTTCCTTAAGGCTAAACATTTTTAAAATGCTATCTCTTTTTTTCTGTCAAATGAATTGCCATGAAAAAAGACTGCCATTGTTTAATTTATTCAAGATTTTTGGGCTTTTTGTAATACACTGATAGGAATGCAAGTCATTACTAAGTTAAGCCATAGTTAAAGTTCACAGCATTAGTTTTGTTAAGTCTCTGATGTTTGCCAAGAGTGCTCTTCTCAGGTCACACAATGTACCCTGACTTGCTTCTGTCTACAGTTTTTTTATGGGGTTACATGTATTGGTGGCACATTTAAAAAGGATTGCAAATTCATTATTAGTTCTGTTGCACCGACTATTGGAGCGGTCTGTGTATCCTTCTCCTGCATTGGTCTAATTTCTGCTTGCAAATCCTGGTACTTTATGACTATGTCTCTCAGTATGTAAGGCACTTTAATTGCTGAATATAGCGATTTTGAGGGTTAATGTTACTTTTGGCTTTTTTTTCCTTGAACTATTATATCTGGTTTACTGGCAATTATTTTTCCAACTTGTTGATATTGGGTGATACCATGTAATCATAAATTCATGCCATGTGGTTCATGCTTCCAATGCTTCCTCAGCTACTTCTTTATTGTTTGCACAATCCCAAATGCAACAGTCTTGCCACATTAATGTGTCTTTCAATTTACAGACTGTCAGCCATGAGAGATCTGGCTTATATGATGCAACAGATGTAGTTTGTGAAAAATGGGCCACACAAATGGGGAAAAGTTGTGGATGGATGGAAGACTGAAAAGATAATATTTTTAGATCAGTTGTATTTGTATTATTATTAGTTTTAATTTTATTTTTCATTTCTTGGTGTAGTGATAAGGTAAATGAAAGGTGTATGACTGAAATTACCAGCAATTGCTTAGCAACAGTTTGCAGTTATAAATGTTTTAGGGCTTACCAAACTGACTGCCCATTTTCCAGCATGAAGACATGGTGCAGGATTCACGAAGCCTCCGTGTAAGAGTTACAAGGCTTACACGGAGGCTGCAGACAAATGGTGTGATGTTAGCATGTCATGCATATGCATGAGGACATGCTGAATCACACCTAAGGCTTACACGGTCCATGGAAGACAGTAGGGGGCATGTCCGTAGGCCGAGCCCTGCAAGTGGACACGCCCCCAGAAGAGTAAAAGTGCCTAAAGTAAACCCCCACGACAGAGTACATGGAAATGTGAATAAACACAACACAACACATGCCCCCACAGACTATGAACATAAAATCATATAAATGAACATGTTATTTTTTTTTTAAATTGTAAAGATGTTTGCCCGTGAGTGCGCTCGTTTGTGCGGGCGTGCCCGTAGCTTAGCCACAGTTAGCAGTCAGTGGAAAAGCATATAAGAACTAACTATGCAAAATAAGCCAAAAAGCAATAGCGTAGTGGTAGTGACATCGGCTGAAGAGCAGGCAGTCATGGTTCGAGCCCCCACAACATCAATTTTTATTTTTAATGAAATAAGCACGAAACAAGTCCCTGACATATATGTACACATATAAAATTATATTTTATGTAAAATTTAATGAAATAGGCCATTTATTTTGAAGAAATGTGAGATAACAAAATAATAACAAATGCCAGATGTGCCTATAGCTGAGCTACAGTTTAACAAGGTGAGGGCATCTGCCCATAGGTGAGCAGTGGTATAACAGGTGCAAAATGAGTGCCCGTAGGTGAGCAGTAGTTCAACAGGTGCAAAATGAGTGCCCGTAGGTGAGCCGTGGTTTAACACGCTGAAACTGTGTGCCCCTAGCTGAGCATAATATGCGTGCTGACAGCCAAATGAAGCGTAAACCAGCGTAACCCGTTTGCGTGGAGCTGTGCACCGCGCTAACAAGCTAACCGACGGGCAACGTTGAGCAAAATGTAACAAAACTGCCTTTACACAGACACATCTCCTAGCCTGTCTAGACAGTCATAAAATATAAAAAGCAGTGGACAGGTTCGAACCCAGGATACCATGCACCATAGTCAAGGTACTGAACCACTAAGCCATGACAGCTGTACTTAGAAATTCCAAAATGGCCAATCACAGATAAGTGCGGGAAAAACGGCATATATAAGCCCCATAGGCGGGAATACACAGCATAACCGATTGTAGAACTAACTTGCAGCCAGAATGTCAGGAGTAGGTGAGGGTAGTTGCTTCCGAGCACAGAGGTGGGGCGTTGAGGAGTCCAGATATATGGTCTGGCTCCTTGTCCACAATCATGAGGCCCAACTCATGCAGGGCCAGGTCCTGTGGGGAGCATATAGGGCTGAGGCGTGGGACCGGTTGGCTCATGATCTCACCAGTGCCACAGGGATTCCAAGGACTGGTGAGCAGGTCCGTCACCACCATGCGGACCTGAAGAGACGTAAGCAGAACCAACTGAACCTTTGGATCCAGGATGCCCGGTAAATGCCCAACGCCCCACTACTGAGTAAGTTACATCTAATTATGTATGTAAGAAATTAACCTAGCTGATATTATGGAGATGTGTATTCCAATATTACTTTATTTATATTACAGCTGCAGGTGTCCGTTCTGCGAACCGCAGAGCCTATGGCGATAGGCTGGTGCGGTTGCGCCACCAGGCAGGTCAGTAATCCTCTCCCTGTAACTGTAAATAAATATAAAAGTATGACAGTTAGCAAAAGAGTGCAGTGTAGTCACTAAGTAATAAAATGTGCAAGTAACAGTGTAAGAGTGTTTGCAAGTATTGCTTGATTACAAAAGTGTGTTGCAGTCTGTAATCCAAACAGAAAAATGAAAATGTCTGAAATAAAGTCTGAAATAAAGATGCCCCACCTGTAATATAACAGTACACAACCTGCAGCAGGCTGAAAAGTACAGCTGCAGAAGATGAGCAAAACACGTGTGAAATATATCCCTGTTGAAATACTGAAATATGACAGAAGTGAGACTGTTGGAAAGGATTGTAATAACTACAGGTAAAATATGTCAATAAAACCTAGAATTAAGTACCATCCTGAATTGTAAACATAAAACAAGTGAGTGTGAGAAAGAGTTATGAATCCACCAATAAAGTAGTAATAAGTCCTGAATAAAGTATACTGCAATCAGTACAGAATGAAATGAATGTGACAAGCAGAACCAAACTGCGAAATGTGTTCAAAATGTTCCTGCAGCTGGAATGTGTATCCCAAAATCTGGATATGTTGCTCTCAGTCTGCAATATGCAGATAGTATGATTGTCTGAAATACCAAACATCCACAGTTGTCTATAGCTATATAAAGCAAATGTAGCAGGATGATGTAGCTGAACAAAGCCAGATATGAACATGTATGAATAAAAATTAAAATGTATATTGATGTAGCAGTAACATTCCTATCACCAACTTGAAGTAGTTATCACATAGGAAACTGTAGGTAGAACTGTAGTGTGTATATATATGCAGCTATTAGAAATGTACAGCATATGTATTGGTATTTGAAGGTGTTAATTATATTTTCTTCACCCTACCCTATAACCACATATAATCCATTCCACGTGAAATTGGTATGTGCAATCACAATTAACATATTTGCATGTACGTTGATGCATCTGCCCTGTTCATACATCCAAACCTGATGGCCTGTTGCCATCAATCAACCCTGCATGTTGTTGGACTGTGTATTGCTGTTCAAATTATGCATGTGTTATGCTCGCTGTTCAATGGTGTGAATATCTGGGTGTTTTGTTAATGGGAATACTAATGCATGCTGTTACAACTAATTGCGAATGGTATTGTATGTTACTAACCCAAACTGTCATGACATAATGCAAAACATAGGACGACAGGGAAGGCGGGTTCCAGCGGACCCACCTCTCCCAACTCAGCTGGCGAGTGTACCTGGCAGTAGTGCCCATTCCGGACCCTCCTCCGGTGGCCCTGTGCCACCTGTGGGTGGAAGCGCTGCAGGGGATGGGGCTCATCCCCCCTCTGCAAGTGTGGCCGGAGGAGAACCACCACTCACCCTCCGTAGCGTCCGGACTGTGGTGCGTAGGGAGATCCAGGAAGCTGTTCTTGGGCCCCTACGCCAGCCTGAGGCACAGGTGGCACAACTAACGGGCATGCCTGTTGCCCGGCCTACACAGCCCCCAGCACAGCCCCGTCCTGGGCAGTGAAGGTACAGTTGCAACTGCCCATGGGTGGGGATATCAGTTCCACTGTTGCCATCTGTGGACTCATGGGCTCTGGATATCCAAACATCTGTCCCCGTCAATTGTGTAACCCCCCCACACGTGTCATACACCACCCCTGTATGCGTCTTGTTTGTCTTGTCTGTTGACCTACCCAACCTACCTCCCCAGCTATACCGACTTCCTTTACCTGACATACCACTCTCACCTGAAAAAAAAAAAAAAAAAAAAAAGGGCACTCTGTACCCACAAAAAAATTACGCCCCATACATAGCTGCCCATTTCGCACTCATGTCTGCTGGACATGGAAACTGTCAATTACAATTGCCTGTACAACAAGTATTATTGTTGTCCTTACACCTCTCTCAGGGGTGGAAGGTTCCAAATGTCACACCAAATTACTAACATATGCACAGCTGTTGCTGATGAAAAAATGGGCAGCTATGGGCCTTACCTACATCCCTCCTGCAAAACCCAAGCTTGTTTCCCTACTGTCTTACCCTCTTTGTGACCCCTTTTTCACCACTTTCCTGTCTCCCCATTTTCATTTCTTTCAAAGAAAATAGCGCGGGTGTGCGCACGAGTAAGCACTTTTAAGCGGTTGTAAGCGGGTGTGTGCGGAGCTGAACGCCAGTGTGCATGCGTGAGCTCCGCGCAAACCAGCACTAACCCGGTTACAACTACTTAAAAGTGCCTTAGTCACTCTGATTGACAGGTCCTGTAGTCAGTTCAAAAGCAAAATAAAATCCCACTGTCAGTCCCGAACCCAGGACCTTGGAAACAGTAGTCTGCATGACTTACCACTAAGCCATGACTGTTATACAAGAACATTGCGCTACAATAAATATATCATGTAATAGTAGGAATGAATGTAAAGGGAATATAGGATGTGTAGTACACAAAGCATGTCATGTATATTTACTGTCAAATCTAGTGGATTTCTATAATAGTAGTGTGTGAACAAAAACAGCCATGCTAGTTGGTAGCTAGTAGGTAATAATGTCAGTGTAGCACCTTGCAAGCCACACACCACAAGTCCCACAGGAAATCGCACACCCATATTAACAGTAGTAGTAGTAGTTGTAGGTGTCAGTTTACATACACACTTAGTACAGGAAACAGGAGAGATGAATGGAGAAATGTTAATCTACAACACAGCCTGAATTATGAGAGAGATACTAACCTTTACACTCACAGAACAGTGTCCACAGCATACCAGCATGATCCCCGCCCTTACAATCTGAAAGGGCAACGCCTATCTCACATACCCTTTTATAGCACTGTCCTGAAATCACAGTGAGAACTGCAATCAGTACACAACTGGCTGCATGCAATCAGCAAATGCTGGCTAACAATTGGTGCAGATGCCATCACATGGACATATGCAGATACCTACAAAAGCATCCTGTACTCCCAGTCCACGCATGCAATACTTTCATTGCACCGTCTGGAGGGAGAGAGAGAGAGAGAGAGAGAGAGAGAGAGAGAAAGAAATAAATAAAAAAAGAAAATAAAAACACAAACAAAAACTACATGTAAGAAAAACTAAGTTGAAGCTGTCATCAGTGACAGTATCAAGCTGGGCTAGCAGCAGCAGGAACCTATACAAACGGTAACGCAATCAGCTGTGACAAACACAGGTAATGTAAAGTAACAATTTAATAGTCTACATACTGTGAACCCTCCATATGTGTTATTGGTCTGTGTCTATATGTATGTCTATGTGAGAAGTTGTGTGTACGTTGTTTTACCCAAAGGGGATGACTATACATTTCATGCCATTCAGTGTTAGGCCACGATTCTGGCACCAGTTGTCCGTTTCAGTGAGGCCTGTCTGTAGGATGTGTGTGTCAGCTGGTGTATCGACTATGGCGCCTAGATTGCAGTCATCTGGGAACTTTGTCATCCACAACCCGCCCATGTTTGCTTTCACATCTGAGAAGTAAATGCCAAACAAGAGGGGTCCTAGGACAGAGCCCTGTGGGATACCACTCGTGACTGGCTGTGAGTCTGACATGGCTCCCGCAATTTTGACTTTATGGATTCTGTTGTTTAACCAGTTTGAAACCCATCATGTGACATATGTATTAACATTTAAGCTGATGAGCTTGTCTATGATGCCTGAGTGGGGTATTGTGTTGAAGGCCTTAGGCAAGTCCAGGTAGGCTGTATGGACTGCTTTGCCCTCATCAATGGCTGTAGTGACTGTTTTGAAAAAGTCAACCAGGTTCAAAAGGCAGGATCAGCCCTTCACAAAGCCAAACTGGGTGGGATCAAGTGTCTGTAGGTCCCCAATGTCGCTGTATATGAGTTCCATAATGAATCTTTCCATAGCTTTGCAGACCAGGCTGGTTAAGCTTATGGGGCGGTAGTTCCCAGGGTCTGTAGAGGTGCCTCCTTTGTGGAGTGGGACCACTGTTGCTGTATGCCAGTGTTCAGGTACATATCCCGTAGTAAGGCTAAGGTTAAATATCATTTTTATATGCGGTTGTAGCTCCTCTTGGAGTTCACGTAGCACACATCCAGGGATACCATCAGGTACCATTGATGCTGTGTGCTCTGCTTTGCTGAGGGCGGCCCTCACCTGGACATCTGAGATGACAGGGAGGTTACATTCAGCTGTGATAAGTATTTCTTCTTTTGGAGGAGAGGGAGGGGGGATATTTGCACTGAACCTGTCTACCAGAATGTTGCCAATATCTGTGGGTTCAGTGAAGTTTATGTAGTTGTGTACTAACTCTGAGCATATCTGAGGCTTTTGGTCCATGTGTCTAACAAAACTGAAGAAGGCCTTGTGGTTATCTTTAGTGTCCTTGGCCATTTTTCTCTCAGAGTTGGCCTTGGATGTTATGAGAGAACTTAGCTTTTTACTAGCGCTGACCACAGATGCCTTCCCTTTATGTGATTCTGCTCTGTCTTGCAGTAGCCTCCTTCTATCGTTATACAATTTGTCTTTGGCTGGGGTCCACCAGACAGGATGCTTAACCTTTGTGCATAGGGTCTGGGTTAGAATTGTGTGTGCATGTTCCATGCATTCTTGGGGATGTCCATGGGAAGCATTTGCAAAGGGGTCAGCATTGTGGGTTGTGGCTTCCACTGGCCCAGTGGGCTGCATGGATACCATCTCAGTCCTAACAAGTGAAAATCTGTCTATTCACATATATTTCAAAGTAGTCTACTGTGCTGGTGGTGGTGGTGGGATATGTATATCCAGGCCGATTAGTTTGTGTCCAGATCACACTAGTGGATGACGTTCCACATACAGTCCTTGTTATGAACCCCCAGAGTGAGGTGGTGCATTGGACCTGTCTCAGTGTGCTGACTGATGGGGCTTGGTACTATGTTGTATGGAATGTGGCAGGTATTGTTGCACAGGTGTCGGCTGAGCACTGATATCTGGCCATGTACATGTGTATCCACCAAGAGACACACATGTGCTACATATGGGAGTAGTAGTATATCACTACAGTTGAGTATCATGTATAGTATGTGTGCCATATTTTGCTGTCATAGTTTGCTGATATCCTGTTTGTGTTCTCTTTCAGGGACATGGCGCGTCAGCGAAATCCTGCCTACTCTGCTGCAGAAGATGAAGAGATACACCAGAGCATGGTGCGGGATTATGACATACTGTTTTCCCGCACCAGCCAGAATCAGCAGGAGAGGGCTGCACTGTGGCAAGACCTTGTCCGTAGGGTAAATGACACTGGCACGCATAATAGGACATATGAGCAGGTACGACATCACTGCAGTGATTTAATCAGAAATGTCCGTCAGCGTGCGTCGGATATCCACAGGCAACAGGTCGCCACAGGAGGTGGGTGGCCACACACCCCCTCACCTGACTGGAGGGGCTACTCCTAAGTGTTGTGGCTCCAGCCCAGGAACATCAACAGCAACACACCTGCATTATGATGGAGGCTGGAGCCACACAGCAACACGACATGGAGCGTGCAGGTAATATGCCATATGTACACTTGACTGTTCTGTACACTGTTAGTTTATGCATGTGTAAGGTGTGTCCTTGGTATGTAGCTGTCAACATAGTATGTAATTGTGCAGGTGTGATATTGCCAATATCAGCAGCTGACATGTGAAACGCAACTGTTGTACTACTGAACTGTATCATACGCAGTATCAATGGCACAGTTGTGCCCACTGACATTAATCCCCTCATTTCTGCAGGTCCCTCCGGTGTTACAGCAAGGCAGCCCATCCATGCTGGTGAGTGTGTATTAACAATACCTATAATAGTCTTGATAGTGCTAGTAATAAAAGTGTAACTCAGTAGTGCTGTATGTGTATACTGCAGGGTGTGCATGTGTGCATGTGTCCACGTGTGCATGTGTGCATGTGTGCACGTGTTAATGTGTGCATGTGTTAACATGTGCACGTGTTAACGTGTGCATGTGTGCATGTGTCCATGTGTGCATGTGTGCATCACTGGTAACATTGTGTAGACATTGTAAACTGTGTTTCCTGTCTTCCTCCCACAGGTTCTGGTGCTGCTCTGGTGTCCTGCAGCAGGGAACCTGAATCTGGTGCCACAGGTACTGATAATGATGATATCTGTGTAATGGCACAGGAAGGTGTGTCAGGGTCCGTCATTGGTCAGCCAATTGACAGTACATAGCTGTCAACCCCATCATTGCACACAGTCATCCTGCCAGTACATCCTATGTCACCAATGTCCCTAGGTGATGGACAGGATACAGTGGGCATTGACCAGGGTAATGTGGTATCTGTGGCACATGCTTCCCCACACAGCAGCCATGGACAGGGTCCTGAGATGGTACCACACAGACAGTTGCCCATGGGTTCTCGTGGGAGCATCCGTGGGTGTACTGCCTCTGACAGACGTGCCCAAAGAGGTCTGTCAACCTCAGCTATGTTTCAGGCTGTCATGCAGACACAGTCACGTATGGAAACGTACACCAGACAGGGTCTGAGGGAGCTGAGAGCATGTCGCACATCCATGACTGACAGTATGCGTGACATTGCGGATGCTATCCGTAATTTCACCGATGTCATAGACAGACGTTGTGGGGACATATTACAGCAGTTCCACAACTACATGTCCATGAGCCAGGGCAATGGACGGTTGCGGCATCGACATGGCCGTATGCCAGCAACAGCAGCAGCTGGCAGTCAGCGCGGACAACAGGCCCGCGGACGCCCCCATAGTGCCAGCAGCAGCCCCAGCAATGCTGGGTCTGTGCTGTCATCAGACCGCCCCAGGAGACCACGTGCATGTGGCTCTGGACAGTCCCAACAGGGACCTGTGTCCAGTCAATGAACACCCGCTTCTGATGACAGTACCCAGTCTGGCTTAGTACCGGATACAGTCCGTAGCACCCCTGCAAGGCACAGGTACTGTGTCCGTGGCCACAGACACTGATCTGTATGACCTGGCAGGTGCAGTCTGTGGCTGTCCACAAACTCCAGTATATGGCAGCCATGAGGTGGAACTGTGTGCATGCATACACACATGCGAAATGTTAACACCTAAGGCTACCACATACACACACACACTGCATCAACAGTGCCCCTCCCTGTACTGCTGTCCCTCACCAACACACATACACATACATGTCAATTGGTGGTATCAGTGGCAGACTCAGACATACCTAGTTCACACCCTGTGCATATGATGAAACTGTGCCACATTCTGCAATCTCTAACATCAGTGCAGGAACAGGTTAACATGTTGCTGATGCACAGGGTGACTACATAGAAGTGTATTAATAGTATCATGTTGGTAACAGTACAGTGTGCTGATATGATTGTGTGTATATCCCAGCATGCCTGATGCAGTAACTGTATGACTGTCCTGAATTGTTATCTACACCCATAGTAAGTACCATAGTGTAACAGCTGCACATTTTTGCATACTGGTGGTAAGGATGTCAACAGATAGCCACATACATAGGTAGCACAGGGGAGAAGGTAATGCAAGTAGTGATACGCAATGATGGACATGTACACTAATGGTGGCATGTTTCCCACAACGACTATGCAATGTGGATGTTTGCGCATGTTGATATGTGTGCAGTACCAATTTAATTTAAATTAAATTAAATTTTAAATAATTTCAGTTTTACCATGGACATCTGAGCTGTGCATTCCTGGGTACATGTTTACAGTGCCTGCATATTTGCACTGTTAACTACTGGAAGTGGTACCCCTTCTTTGTTGTAGCCCTGCTTACTGTAGCTTTGTTTGGATGCATGTTTGCTTGAGGTTCCCTGGAACACTGATTCCACCTGCAATGCAGATTTACAGAGCTTCTGTGGATTCCTAGTGACATCTGCATAACTTACTATACGTATGTCAATGTCTCACTTGACAGAACGTCACTGTCTGTCCTGTTCGCATGTACGTTGCCTGTGACACATTGCATATGACTTACCTGGCATTTGCCCACGTGTGCAGTCATAAATGCCAGCGCTATGAAATCAGAAGCAGTACACCCACACATACTCACCTTCAGTATGTTGTTCCCCATTGGCCCTATGTGTTGGTAATCACCATGGCAATCACACTACTATGGTAGCATGTGCAAAGGTAACTTGTGAATCACCTCTATGGTCCAGTTGTGGAATATGTGAGTCATGTGGCAATGTCACAGCTGCCACATGTATGCAGTCAACCCTCTCCCCTGGCCAGGAACGTACAACACATGTGTGAGATGCAAGCACATAACCAATCTGGGGACTGAGCACTCTGAACCCAGTACTGGCATACCCTGTCTGGTGGCATGACATACTACAGTGACTACAATACCAGTCTGACATAGACCTGCACTGACAGCAATCCAAACACATGAACACACTGGGGCATCCTTGGAGCCTCAGAATAGCATCCTGCCTGAGCATCACACACCTCCGCAGCTGGCACACAGGCATACGTTAAGTCAGAACAGAGCACATGCCACACATGGCACACACATCCTGTGTGCCAAACACTCACAGCCTGTAGGGCTACACAACACACCTGCTACAGATGTGTCAGGTACTTCTCTTGGCCGGTGCAGTGGGGTCCCGCTCAACAGGCTGTACATGGTGAAGGTCACAGTGATATGCCCGTGGGGCACTATGGTCCACCACATAACACATGCATACAGGTCAGTCAGAGGCATGGACACATATGACTCAGTCATTGTCCATGCCACTATGGATGACCTGAGACGTACCTCCCTGGACTACATGATAGGGAACATAGGAGGGCTCTCTCAGCATGTGGCACGGGCTGGTATGAGCCTGACCTTGGTTGCCATCATACCCTCACCAGGTATGCTACCACAATATGTAGGAAGGGTGTTTTATGTCTACATTTTGCTCAATCTCCAATGTCATTCATAGGGTATCCAATGGCTGTCAGCGTGTGCTTACATGCTAGGGAAGCCACAATGATTTGAGAGGGGCAGCTTGCACGTGTCACCCATGGGCCATTGTATATTGGCGAAGCCTCTTGATACACACATAGTGCCTTTTGATGCAGGGCTCAGATTACATAGCCACCTCCACGGGTATCACACGGGATAGGACACTAACAGTAATGCTACACAACACCAGCAGTGTGCACCGCAAGATGCATGCACTGGACACTGCCCTCAGCACGGTAAACTGCAATATCTGTGCAGTAACAGATTCCTGATTCACGGCTCACAGGTGCAACCCATCACTGCCAGGTTATACCTCATACCATGCCTGTCATCCCCTACACATGTACCACACATGAATGGGGGGAGGTATCTCAAGGCACCACAGATACACACACCTCCAGGTTGTTGGCACAGCACGAAGCATCAGGGCCTATCCATGTGCAGCTAACAGTGTGTTGGACTGCCTTCTGGTTCATAGCCTGGCACACACAACCCTCCCATACACAGGAAACCCACCTGTCCTCCCTAACAACACTGGGAATATGACGGCCTCTACATATGTTTTTATATGGCTGGACTGCATCCAGCCGTACATTGTGTGTGAGCATTACTGTAGCTACAACAAACTAGCTGAAAGGTTCCTAACATGTAGTCACTGAATTGCAGTGGAACAACATGTTACCACTCCCACAACAGGTGGGAACATGCAGCACCTGTTCATCGACTACATGTAGACTATATGGCCCAGACCAGATGCGATTCCCCCGCTGTTAGGATGATACCATATACAACTCACACTGTATATACACATACCGCATGCAGCTCCTGCACAGTAAGACACAGTCATAATGTTATGCAGTGCAAATACCATTTATTCACTTGAGGCACGTGTCAGACATGGGAACTATTGAAGGTCACAGGTATATATGTGTATGTGGCACACACATAGTTCATGTGTGCATTGCCATTGCTGTTTTAAGCAATGTCATGCATTGCTATGAACAACAACCCACACATGGGCATTTTGTGTGACACAAACACACATGGCAGTTGTGGGTTTCCAAAACATACCTAACTGTGCTCTGACAGTAGTAAGAGACCCAGTAGCGGAGCGCACTATTTGCATTACTGGGCGATTTGCCCTGTTTGGCTGTACTTTTAGTGTGGTGACATCACCTGTGTTTACTGGGGGAATATGCAGCAACATACCTAACTGTGCTCGGACAGTAGTAAGAGACCCAGTAGCGGAGCGCACTATTTGCATTACTGGGCGATTTGCCCTGTTTGGCTGTACTTATAGTGTGGTGACATCACCTGTGTTTACTGGGGGAATATGCAGCAACATACCTAACTGTGCTCTGACAGTAGTAAGAGACCCAGTAGTGGAGCGCACTATTTGCATTACTGGGCGATTTGCCCTGTTTGGCTGTACTTATAGTGTGGTGACATCACCTGTGTTTACTGGGGGAATATGCAGCAACATACCTAACTGTGCTCTGACAGTAGTAAGAGACCCAGTAGCAGAGCGCACTATTTGCATTACTGGGCGATTTGCCCTGTTTGGCTGTACTTATAGTGTGGTGACATCACCTGTGTTTACTGGGGGAATATGCAGCATCTGGTGTATTGTAGTAGTTGCCAAAAGGAACTGTTCTCTCACACTTGCAATTACACACACCCTACTACCCCCCCCCCACACACACACACATACACTTGCCATTTGCAGGATTCATACTCCTGCATAACTATGTTATGACACTTCAGAGAAACACATTAGCGGAGCACGCTATTTGAATTACTGGGAGGTTCTTCTTCTCCGGCTGTACTTATAAGGTGCTGACATCATCAGTGTTTGGAAAGAGTAATGTGCATCATGCAGTGTGTTCTCCTAGTTGCCAAAAGGAACATTTCTTTCATACAGCATTGTACACACACTAGCCCCCCTCCACACACACTAAGCATTTGCAGGATTCAAACCCCTACCTAACTATGTTATGACATTCAAGACAGACGCATTAGCGGAGCGTGCTATTCGCATTACTGGGAGGTTTTCCTTCTCCGGCTGTACTTATAGGGTGCTGACATCATCAGTGTTTAGAATGGGAATGTGCATCCTGTAGTGTGTTTTCCCAGTTGCCAAAAGGGACATTTCTGTCATACAGACTTGCACACACACTAACCCCCCTCTACACACACTGGGCATTTGCAAGATTCAATCCCCTAGCTAACTATATTACGACACTTGAGGGAGACGCATTAGCAGAGCGCACTATCCAAATTACTAAGTATCTGTTCTGCACCTGCAGTATTTATAGGGTGCTGACATCATTATTTCTACAGAGGTATGTACATCTAGTACTACCTGTCAGGTGGGGGATAGCATATATATGCATTTGCAGCCACCTACTTCAGGGTCAGATATGCACATCGCACTGGCAGGTTATGTTCTATACCATGCTTCATGACCACAGGACCTGTAACACACAACACAACCAGTCCAGACCACCCCTCCCACATCCAGGACACACACTTTGCTTCCCTGGGAACAGTGCCAGGATATGCAGGTGTTCACATACACCATTCCAAGTTGTTAACGTCAGGTACAGGCATATTGTGTGTGGGAACTACTCAGGCCTCTACAACATTACCCTACAGCCACTACAATTTGTGAGTCCATGTGCTATGGCAGAATCACTCACCACAGCCACAAGGGGGAATACATATTGCACCTGACCATCTGCAACATGGGTACTCACTATTCCACACCAGAGGTAGGCCACCATTGTTGATATCTGACCATACCCACCTTTCCCTGGACATCCATATCCCATCCCCACCCCCAGGCAAGGTTGTCACTGCAAACAAACTGTATTTATCAAAAGCAGACTTTACACTTGTGAAGACCGGGGTGGAAGACTTTAAAGGACCCATGCTGGGGGAGTATACAGGCCACTCTGCATAATCCTTGACAATTGCATTCTATAAGAATGTGGAAGGTTTGCATTGATCATGCTATCGCAAATATACCCATGACTGCTCCACAACAGGACACCTGTCAGGTGTACACCAGCCATATATGAGCTGTCCAGCAGACAGAGTGAGCTAATACATTGCAGAGCAGTAGCCCACAGAAGGAGGACATCTCTGAACAGTACCGGCACGACACTTCAATCCCTCATAATCATCACGACACAGTGTTGACAGTGAAATTGTCCAGACAATGCAGATAAGGCTTCCCTCAGTCTGTTATTGACGCCCACTTACTGTTAGAGGTCCTCAGCAACCCTCTTCAAGCAAACACGAACAACATGGATGTGGCTTAGCAAATTCAAACCCTGGGATCTCCACTGTGTCCCTGCTTGACAGAGGCACAGCACACTAGCCTCACATGGTGCCTTATGTGACCTACTTTACGGTGGCACAGTAGCCTACTGTACTGGGGAGGCAGACGCCAAGCACACTCTGGCTAAGCTGTCATTCCCTAGGGCAAACAGCCTAGTGTTGACCTCTACACCCATATGTTTAATTGTCAGATGCACATTATTTGTTGCTGATAGACTGTTTGCAGGTCTTTATTGCCATAGCATTCCCTGTTTGTATGAACAACTTGTGTATCTGTGGAAGATGTTTGCATATGGGAGGGATCCACTATATCACGTATGTCTCTGTAGTCATTTAACTGTGTGCACTGGGCAGATTGCTGTAATGTGGTTGGTTCCTGGAATAACACGTACAAATACCAGATATGTGTGGCCAACTGCTAAACTGAGATTTGGCCTAAGTGTGTGAGCATGCTCAGTTCAGCCTTCCCATGGCATGTTGTCTGACATATGTCTCATTTATCAAAGTGTGCGAGCATGCCCAGTGTGAGCTTTCCATATGCTGAACTCAGCAGCCCACCACATTTGTGGATGAGTGTGAACTTCAACAATATCTCCCGTTTATGGTTGTGTGTTGTGTGTCATGTTGTGTAGTTACTGTCCAACTGCTTTGTGTGTGAACACAACAGGGATTATACTGTGCCTGCAGGGTTTGCATGGGATACTTTGCATACAGTTGTCAACATCCTTTCATAATGACCTAACACTGTAGTACCGTATAGTGTACTGGTTCAGTACTTTCACTGTGGTGGACAGTATCCTGGGCTTTAGTCCTATCACTGCTTTACATTTCCATAGTGAGCACAACAGCCTGGTTAGGGGCCAGTTGTGCACATCTGACCATGTTGCATTATGTTCAGATATGAATTACTTATACCAGGCTTGTCCAACATTGGTAGTGTATTCCACAACATAGGTGTACATTGGCAAACAGTAGCGATGTGCCCTAGGCCATTTCTAATGTTAGTCGGAGAGTGTGTTTGTCCTTCGACACACATTGTAAGTGGAGTTTGCCATGACATATGTCATGGTTAGTATACTGTGCCTCCGTCTACCTGTGACATAACAGTGATACCCAGGGTAAATCTACCATCTCCCATCCACTCATCACGATTCCTCTTGAGGAGAATCGATGAGCGACTCTATGGATAACCTGTACTGGGAGTTTACTCATGAGTGGGGGTGGCTTCTGTGTTATGGATCATGCAGTACAGCTTGTCCTATCTATGTCGGTGCTGGGGTTCAGGTCTCATGTGCATAGCTCAGTGCCATTCAGATTGTACAAGGTGCAGCATGTTCATTGATTCCAGCTTGGACATGGATTTATACATCAGGCACAGCTTGCCTCTGGGTGGGCAGTATGGCAGTGTGTGGAGCTGCAGTTTGTTTAATCAGGCAACACATGGCATCTGTTCAAGCTCTTTGATACTCCTGGTGAGGTACTGTTGGGGACTTTACAGTTGATGGAGGTGTCTGCTGAGGTACATCCCACAGGGGCTATTGTAGTCAATTGTAACGCTGATGAAGGATGACTGCAGAGCCACAATGACCTCCCCTTATCTAGATCTGACAACCTTCATGATTAGGTGGGTATATGGTATGTTTCTGTAAACACTACAGCCACATGTTTGTCCAATGCAGGTTATCTATCACCTTGTGTCCCCAGGTCTCTCATTACATGTTAAGTACGTAATAACACCTATGTGGTAATTGGTGGGCACTTACTGTATATCCACGGGGGTTGACTATACACCTTTCAGCAATTAGCTTGCTGACATGGCTATGGCACCAGTTGTCTGTTTCTATGTGGCCCTTTTGTGGGATGCTTGTGTCAGCTGGAGGGTCAGATATGGTGGGCAGTTTGTAGTCCTCTGCATACATGTTCAGACACAGTCCTTCCATGCTGGCCTGTACCTATGTGACATATATACCAAACGAGGGAGGTCCCAGGACCAAGCCTTGTGGGATGCCAGTTATATCTGGTTTGTAGTCTGACATGGCTGCAGCATGTCTGACCATGTTCAGTTCTGTCCTTGGTCTGGTTTGCAACCCCTCTACTGACATAGGGCTTTATATTGAAGCTGGTGAGCATATCTATAATGAACATGTAGGGTATTGTATGGAAGCCTTTGCAAGGTCCAGCTACGCTGTGTGGACCACATTGCCCTCATCAATGATCTTAATGACCGTTTCAAATGAGTCAAACATGTTTAGGGGCAGGATCTGCACTTAAGAAAGCCACACTGGGTAGGGTCCAATGTCAGTAGGTCCCCAATATCTTTATGTCTGCGGTACATGCTGATCCTTTCCATAGCTGTGCAGACCAAGCTTGTCAGGATTCTGGGGTGGTAGTTTGCAGTATCCATTCAGGCAACACCTTTGTTGAGAAGGACCACTGTTGTTGTACACTGCTCTTTGGGTACATATCCTGTGGTAAGGCTGACATTGAGCAGTAGTGTGATTTGGCATTCCATTCTTCTTGGAGTCCATGTTGGACTCAGCCCAGGACACCATCTCATACCATTGCTGCTGTGTGTTTTGCTTTGAAGATGCTGGCTGTTACCTCAGCATCTGCAATGTCAGGGGGCCAGCAGTCTGCTGGGATAGATATTTTGCATTCTGGGGGGGGGGGTTGCACTGCACCTGTCAGGTTGTATGTTGGCAATATGTGTGTGTGTTTGGTATGTTGTTTGTAATATTTGTGTGATTCAGAGCATATCTGTGAATTCCCAACACGGTTCCTACCATCAGTTGAGTAAGCCTTGGGATTATCCTTAGTGTCCTGTACAATTTGTATCTTCATAGGTTCATACTAGGCTATCCACCCTAGGGCATTTGTAAGCCTAGCCAGAATGTGTGTGTCTTTCGCCGCCCCTTGCTATGTGAATATTATGGCCATTTATGATTTACTTTACTGTGCCTCTGTCTGGACGTGACACAGTGAAGACCCCCAGTGTACATCTACGATCATCCATCCACTTGGCAAGATTCCTGTTGAAGAATGTCAGTGAGGGGCTCTGCCTAACATGGAGTGGGATTCTGTTCCAGGGTGTGGGGAGCCTCTGGGTTATGTATCTGTCCCTCCAGCACATCCTATTTCATTATGTGTTGAGGTTGACATCTCTCACTCTCACAGCTCCGATGGCTTTGAGTTTTCTGGGGTGGAGCATGTCCATTACTCCTGTGTTGGACATGGCCTTGTACAACAGACATACAATGCCTCTGTGTAGGCAGTATGTGACTGCATTCAGCTGGGGTGTCTACAGCCAGGCAGCATATGACATATACTTGTGACCCTTTATCCTCTTGGTGAGGTACCTTTGAGGTCTTTCTAACTGCTGCAGGTGTCAGGTAAGGTACATCCCAAATGAGGCATTGTACTAGATTATGGGTCTGATAAGAGAACAGTACAGGGGCACAATGACCTCTGTTGACGTAGATGTGAATCCTTTCATGATACGGTGTCCAATATAGACAGTCTTCCTAGCCACATTGGCAATGTGAGTGTCACATAACAGGTTACTGTCCACTTGTGTCCCTAGGTCCCTGATTACTCCTTCCATACATAATGGTTTACCACCTATGTGGTAATTTGTGAGTACGTTGTTTGGTATTTGGTGGGACATTCATACTGTCCAGTGTCTTCAGGATGGCTGGGTGGGGTTCCTGTGTGTGAGAGTGTGGTCTGTAGCATGCTACAGACTGTACAGCAGTTTTGCCTACGGTTAGGTGCACATGGGTGGTCTCCGATGCTTCGTGCATTGTCAGTTACCTGGATGTATGGGTGTCTGTGCTGAATATGGATACTCCCCCTCCTTTTATGTTTTGGTCCAGGTTTTGCGGCCATAACGCATGATATGAGGTATAACCTGGTAGTGCTGGTGTGCTGTCAGGAGGCTTGCAGCAGGTTTCTGTCACTGCACAGACATCGATGTTCTCCATACTGGGGAGGGCCTCAGGAGCATGCATATTGCGGTTTACACGTCTGGCATTGGTCAGCATTACCCTTATGTTTCTTACCACTTATGTTTTCTAGGGTGGTGGGTTAGTCTTTTCAGCCTTGCCTACATAAGGCTCTATGGAGGTGGCAAAAGCCTTATCCAATATCCAGACACCCAGAGGTAACAGGTGCAAGCCATCCCTGGAACAGCAGCATGGCTTGTCAAGCATGACATCCCAAGCAGACAGACATTAGATCCTCTTGGAATGACAGCAGTAATTGTGCCACTTGTTAAAGCTGATCATTCTGTGTTTGTACTGTGGCATCATTCTTGGTGAGGGTAGGATGCTGCAAATGGTCAGTGTCATGCCGGCCTGGAGGACATACTCAGAGAGCTCATCTATGTCTCTTTTCATGTAGTCCAGGGAGGTACAGCTCAGGTCATTCACGCCAGCATGGACAATGACTGCATCATATTTCTACTTGCTTTGGGGTGACCTGCGTACTTGTGTTATGTGGCGTATTGTAGCAGCCTACAGGCAGCTTATTGTACCCTTTCCCTTGTTCAGTCTGGTGAGCGGGACAGCAGTGTGTCTGACTATGGAGTCACCTATTACAACTGTATCAGGCATGTTGTTTCTCCTTCTGGCCTGTGACTGTTTGGCACACCAGCTTTGTGTACTATGTGTTGCATGTGCTATGTTTGGAGGTTGTGGTTGCTTGGGGGTCTGCTTTGGAGGCCTCTGTTGGTGTGGTGTGTTTGTAATTAGGGCCTCCGGGAATGTTTTTCTGTGTTTATGTCTTTGCTTTGCAGTTGTGATAGGTCTATGTGGGACTGGGTTTGTGGTGTGTGTGGTTACCTTCTCCTCCTGACTAGTTTTGACAGTACTGAGTTGAGGGAGCTCAGCCTCCGGTTTGGATAAATGGTTGCATCTGTCACATATATTTGTATTTCTTGGGGGGAGTTGAGGGTTGTCGGTGTACTTGGGGCAGGTGTAACATTGCCTCAGGATTCACAGATTCAACTTGTTGTAGCTGGCATTAGTGGATTGTATGTGTGGACATGTTTTATTGCCATACTACTGATCAGTGATTACTTCCCTTTTTATGTTTGCTTTGTCATGTAGTAGCTTCCTCATTCTCTTGCATGGTTTGGTAATGGCTGGAGTCCAGCATGCCAGATGCCTGCGTGTATGGCATTGTGTCTTGTTGTTATTTGTGATTGCATAATCCAAGCATTCCTGGCTGTGTTCATGGAATGCCTGTATAACAGGTTCTGAGGTGTGGCCCATATTTTGCACCTGCACAGGGCCTGTAATGGATTCCACATCAGTTTGGAGGAGTGCAACTTATGCTTTACACATGTTTTTCACTGTGGTTTTCTGGCCAGGGACTGTGGTCAGGATGTGTATATCCAGTGTGATTACTCTATGGTCTGGTCTTACCAGTGAGGGATACACTTCTCATCTTGCCATCCAGTACCCATGTTGCTGATTATCACATCCAGTATGCTTACTCCTCTTGTGGGAGTGGTACGTTGTTCCTGGGCATTTTGGTTTATGGATTCTAGAAACTTTTCTCCTACAGTGTTGGAGCTAGTATAATGCTCCCAGTCTATGTCTGGGTATTTTCACAATATAATGTGGTTTGGGGGGCTTGATATATTCATGTATTCCAACATAGGCCAGGTGCAGTTCCTGGTGTTAGGACAGTAGTCTGTAGCAGGCTATAAACTGGGAAGCAGTTTTAGCCACTGTTACTTGACCATGGCTAGTCCATGCTGCTTCTTGTTGTGGTACCAACATGGGGGTGTGGTTATCCTTGACAATTATTGCTAGTCACCCTCCTTTTGTAGCTTATTCCATGTTTTGAGGCTGTACAGCACAGTATGAGGTGTAACCTGGTAGTGTTAGGGTGCTGTTGTGAGCCTTGACCCAGTTTTCTGTTACAGGACAGATATCAACATTCCCCATACTGGGTGAGTTTACACTGCACGCATCTTGCTGTTTAGACTTCTGGCATTGGGTAGCATTACATTTAGGTTCTTATCCCTTGTGGTACCTATGGAGGTGGGTTTGTGTTTTGAGCCTTACCTATTCAGGGCACGCTGTGGGTAACGACAGCCTTTGATAGTATCCATGAGGCCTGGACTGATAGGTGCAAGCCACCCCTAACAGGTGGAGCATCATGTCATGCTCAGCATGTCATCCCAGGCTGGCACACATTGGATCCCCTTTGACTAACTGCAATACTTCAGCCAATTATTGCAATTGATCATCCCATCGTCATATTGTGGCATCATGCTTGGTGAGGGTAGGATGTTAGTCAGGGTCCTCAAGTGTGCATATACTACATGGTGTTACATTACTTAACACATGGCATTCATGCCTCAGGTGGTGCTGCAGGGCTGCCTCTGTCGGATGCACATATTACACTCCCTGTACATGTTTGAGAGCAGGTTATGTCATTTTAGGCATCCATGTTATTATATGAGTGAGTCAGAGGGGTATCATTCCCAGGGTTCCTACTGAGCCAGTGTATGTGCTATGCGTTGCCTCTTTGCCAAGGCCAGGGCATACTGGGCACGCCTCCTTCTGCCTACTGGGGCAGGCTCAGGTTGTTCCTCCTCCGAGTCACGCTCTGCCTGTGATGGCCTTGGCAATGGTGGGGCTGTTTGGCCCGGCCCTATGCTGGTCCTGCTGCAGCTGTTTTCGCAAGATCATATTATGTAGCATAGCACATACCATGACAATTTGGGTATATGTAGTTGGTGAGTACTGCAAGGCTCCACCAGATGTGTCCAGACACCGGAACCATGACTTGAGCAGCCCAAACACATGCTCTATTACATTACGTGTTTGTGCGTGTGCCTCATTATGGCGTTCCTGTTCAGGTGTGTGTGCTTTTCTGATGGGTGTCATCAGCCACGGCTCCAGTGCATAACCTGCATCCCCCACTAGGTGTCCGTGTGGGATGTCCCCATTGGCAAATGTCTGGTACAGCTGTGTCAAATGCCAGATATGGGAATCATGGTAGCTCCCAGGGCAGCCAGCACACACATTCATTATTATGCCCTGGGCATCACACATGACCTGGCAGTTGATGGAGGGGAAGCCCTTGTGGTTAATGTAGGCCCTACCCGCTTACCGGCTGGTGCTTTGACGCGTATGTGCATGCAGTCTATTGCACCCACTACCTCAGGGTATTTCGCTATTTGCTGGAAGAGACGCATATTGCTGGCCAGTACGTCACGGGCATTGGGGAAATATACATGATCACCGACATGTGCTGACATGGCATCCAGGAACTGGTGCAGTACTCTGGAGGCTGATGCCTGTGATATCCCCATCATATCACCTGTTGGTCTCTGGAAGGTACCTGTTGCTAGTATTCTTAGGCCAACACATACCTTGGTTTCCACTGGGATGGGTTCCCCTCTGTTGGTTCTGTGTGTGAGGCGTGGCCTGCACAGCTTGACAATTTGCTGCAGGAGGTCTCTGTCCACTCTATAGCGCTCTACTATCTCCAGCTCATGGAACCTGTGGTAGGTGACCCTGGGCCTGTACACACTTCTCCGTCTCCTCACTGTGGGTATTCTGGCACCATCTGCATTGTCACCACCCTCAGCAAGTCGCCTATGTCTCCTTATGACAGCTATGGCAGCCCCTAGCATTTCTGCTCTGAGTTCAGCTTTTTCAGTTTTCACTTCTAATAGCTTACTCCTGTCTTGCAGTGTCTCTTGAGAGAAACATCTTGCACTGCTGTTTGCAGAGTTTTAAGTGCTTGGCTGAGCTACTATTCTGCCTGTGTAATTGCCTGCTTCTAATTGTTTTCACCTGCTAGCTCCAGCAGTATTCCCTGCTAGCTTCCTACTAATTCCGTTGCTTCCTTTTTCCTTTCTGTTTCCTCAGGGGGGAGCAACGCGCATACCAGCAGAAACACGCTCACAGTGGCTTACACGCGCACACACATGCTTACACGGTTCAGAATCTGCTTATTTGGGTTAAAACGCGCGCACACCAGTGCAAACAGTCTTAGAAGTCTGCCAACACGCTCCCATATGCTCAGTCTGCCTTACACGCGCGCACACTGCCCTACCCGCGCCTCATGGCGCGCACACATGCGCATGCATGCCCAGCAAGAAACTTTGGTGTAAGCAACAGTGTACACCTTCCATTTCCTGACTTTCCCATGCTTATCTTGTGGCACTCCTCTTTCCATGATATGTGTCTGACATCTGTCATGTAACACTGACCTCCAATGAACTGCATTTCTTTCTACCATTCCCCCCTGTGATGTCACCTATCGACTACTCTATTCCTCCCCCTTATGTATCTCTTACACTACTCAGAATGTGCTCATTTGCTATGTGACAGTGGAATTCAGTATCCTAACACTCATTTACATCAGATTGCCTACTAATGCTTAGTTACATCTCTTAGACTCAGCTTCCCCCCTTAGCAACCACTAAACAGTGGCCATGTTGTTTTTGGTCTGCTGGTCCATGTATTGTAAATCCATGTATTGCATAAAACCCACATTTGTGGGTTTATAACCTTCATTTATTTGTTTTATACAGCGCAACCCGTTTGCGCGGGGCTGCGCTGCGTTTTAACATCGGCAATCGCCGAAAAAAAAAATTATTATTTTTCATATTTGCATCAGGGTACCTTGCCAATGGCCACATATTTGGCCATTGGCATGCTGCCTGACACATATGCACTCTTTATTTGGAGCTGACATGGCTCCATTGTGATTTTTGCAGAAACGTACTCAGTTGTCACCTGAGTACATTTCTGCAGCTAAAACGGCTCTTACACGGGCTGCTTTCTGCTTCGTGGATCGCTGCTCTACCTCATTTGCATGCCTTTTGGCTGCAAGTGAGGTATTTAGCATATCCACGCCCAGTCCGTGTAAGAGACGTTTTAGCTGGTCTCTTACACGGAGTTTCGGGCTGTTCCTGGATCGCGAGGCTTGCATGGAGTCTTACACGTCTCTTACACTCCGTGCAAACCTTCGTGAATCCTGCCCATGGTTACATAAAATATCTGGACTTCTCAGCCTAACTCACTTTACAAAGCATATCCTTATAAGCAGAACAGCACTAAATACATTTACCAGTTTTGCAAATCACTAAAATCTCCCTGTTTGCAGAACATACAAGTATGCTGAATCCTAATTAAAATCAGTTGGCTCATTAATATCCAAATTTAACTACTTTTTACCTGTGCTGCATTAGAGCACTGTATACAAGCAGTGACCAAAGACCATATCTGACTAAATACAGCCAGCTAAAAAAGGCTTAGCAAAAGATGTGAAGGACAATTTCTACCCAGGTCACCTCCTTTTGTTTACCTACACTCTACAACAGTACCTGTCAAGTGTCCCTAATTTTGCCTCATATTTTAACCTGTCTCTTGTAAAATTTTTAATCTTCTGGTAAATCACTGAGGATTACAGTCAGTCAATAATGCCAATCAGAGTTTCATACGTCTTATTTTTCAGAAAATCCATTTTGATGTAAAACCTGTTGTTTTATTAGCTTGTTTGAGTGAACTAGAGTAATATTTAAAAACTGCCCATAGTTCTGGCACTTTATCCCCACTCCCCATTATTTTTTAATTTGTCTACAATTCCTGAGCAAATAGGTAGAAGATCTGACAATAGGCAGCTAGCAAATTTCAGCCACTTGGTCAGCACAGTATTCATTTAGGTGTAGGTAAACAAAGTCTTCTGAACAAGGGTATTTACATATTGTAATGGGAGATGAAGTGGGGGCATGGGGCTGTTAAAACTTCTAAACAGTGTAAATTTTGGCTTCTGTGAACATTTACGGGGCTTGCTGTCATTTCAGAGCTGGGAGTGTCAGACTCAACCAAACAGCAGTATTCTTTTTTTTTTTTTGTACAGCATACTATACCACCCAGGTTCAAAGGTTTAAGCCTGCCATTCTTCTGGATGAAAACAGGGTAAGCAAAGTTGATATTTTGGGCTTCAAGATGAATTGTTTGTATGGTCATTCCTCAATATTCATACAGCCTGCTAATGAGCATTTGCAACGTTTTGGATGTCTAAACCTGAAAACATAGGTTACTGTATATGCAATATCCAGAATGCCATACCTCTTGAACCCTTAGTGCAAAAATCTGGACAGAGCCAAAAATACTAGGGGGGGGGGGGGGAGGCAAAGGACCAAAATCAGGGACAGATTTTAAACACTGCTCTTAAAATCTTAAAATTTGCTATAATGAGTTTTGTATTAGTATGCATTTTTCTGAAGGATATGAATTCTGAACTATAAATGTCTGTCATTATTTAGTTTTAATTGGTTGCCTTCAGTCTTGACACCAGTCCTCAAAGATTTCTCAGGAAAAAAATGCAAATTTTATGAGAAATAGTCCAAAAATATGAGGTGAAAGTGTCACTGGGAAAATCTGGACAGTTATGAGGTATACAAAATGCCAAAATCTTATGGCATATATTTCAGTGCATATCATCCTGAGTACGTTTCATTTTGAAATGCTTCAACTTGGTGGAATAGTTTCTGTAGAAATGGACTTGAGATCATGATGGCATATTATTCTCAGGAAGCCATGCCGTTTATGGACTACTTAAATCAATAACTTCTTAGTATCTGCAGTTATTTTAGAAGGGCCCTCTGAAACAGGTTATCAGTCAATGCATACATAGAGGGGACCCCTTACATAAACAATTACTGCTCATCTTTCAGATCAGTAGAAAAAGAAACAGTGCAGCAAAATTCATGTATGACATTGTTGGCAAATGAAAAAAATAGTTCATTCATGACCAAATCAGAATATTACCAAAAAAGCTACAAAGTGGTTCCTGTCCAAACTGCTTAAATCAAAGCTGAAAACAGTGAAAACTTATGAAAACTGCAGTAAGCAGCACTCTCTGTTTCTCACACTGTATACAAACTGCATCACAAGTTTTAATAAGCAATCTGTTTTCTTTCAACAGATGCATATTTTTTCTTACCACAATAAAGTTAGTATATGCTTCTTCAAAATGCAAGCTGCATCCCAATTTTCTTCTCTCTTTTTACTTGTGTCTCTCTCAAAAAAATAAAAGAATGATGTAATGTTAGAAGTGTAAGTGACATTATTTTAGTGGTTTTACATCGTGGTGCAAGGAAAGTAGAAAAGAGCATTAAGAAAGATTTGTCACACAACTGTAGGACTTCATCTGGAATTTATGTGTCTGTACGATTCAAACAGTGATGGACTCTGACATTCAGCATAGACTGAAGGCAACCAATTAAGCCAGCTTTTGCTTTTTCTGTGTAAGAATTTTACTGTTTGCATATTTTTTCTATTTCAGTTTTTGTAAATAAGGCATACTGACTGCTTGGATAGAATGCCAATACTTGGAGTCACCTAGTAACATTTTACTGCTTAAGAATATATTCTGAAGCACAGCTACCCCATCACAAAGTCATGGTCATTTATAGGCAAGTTAATGCCCAGGGAGAAAAGTACAGTTTTGTACCTACCATAAATGTAGATGTTCGAAGATCCACATTGCTGCAGTCCTTACACTTGGGGTAGTCCGCTGTCCTCGGTCGGCCCGAATATCAAAGTATAAGGCTGACGTCGGTCAAGGCGCATTTGACTGACATTAGGACGTCAGGGTACAAATGCGCATGACCGACGTCATATCCACAGTCTTTTTTTGCCCCAGATGTCAGAAGACCCTAAACATAAAGGTCAAAACCAAAAGACAGCAAACAAACAACCAACCACCCTTGCACTAATTATATGTACAATATATACAATATACACAATATTTACAACCCAACCCACACAACCACCTCTAACTACAGAGGGAAGGAGGGAGGGTAAATTGGACTGCAGCAATGTGGATCTTCGAACATCTACATTTATGGTAGGTACAAAACTGTACTATGTTCTTCATCTCACATTGCTGCAGTCCTTACACTTGGGTAGAATCCCAAAGCAGAGGTAAGGGAGGATGGCCAAACTACAAGGAAGCAGGAGCTGCCAAAATGCCCTGCAAAACAGCAGTGGCAAAACCAGCCCTGGATTTAGAGTAAAGTGGTAGGTGATAATGCCTAGAGAAAGTATGCACTGTAACTCAAGTAGCTGCCTCCAAAATATCCTTGGTTGCCACTCCCCTCAAAAAGGCTGTCGAAGTGGCAGTAGCCCTAGTGGAATGAGGCCTAATCCCAGCTGGAATCTCCTTGCCATGATGGGAATAACAGAAAGCAATGCAAAACCCAATCCACTTAGAAATAGTTTGTTTTGACACAGGCTTGCCCTGAGAACCCAAAGCAAAAGAAACAAACAACTGCTGAGACTGCCTGAACCCTTTAGTTCTGTCCAAATAATATCGCAACTGCCTGTGTACATCTAAAGTGTGCAAAATCTTTTCCCCTTTATTTTGGGGATTTGCATAAAAAGTAGGCAAATGAATAGTTTTGTTTAAAGCCACACTAGAAACCACTTTAGGCATAAAGGAAGGATTAGTACGTAAAGATACCCTATCCTTATGGAAAATCAAGAAAGGCTCAACCGCCATAAGGGCCTGCAATTCAGAAACCCTTCTTGCAGAGGTAATGGCCAACAAAAAGCAGTCTTCCATGATAAATATTTCAACTCAGAAGTAGCTGCAGGCTCAAAAGGTTGTAGAGTGAGTTTCTCCAACACAAAATTGAGATCCCAAGCAGGAGTAGGAGCTCTTCGTGGGGGTCTTATATTCTTTGCCCCTCTAAGAAATTGCTTGAACAAAGGATGAGAAAACAATGGTGGGTCACAATCATAGTGAGCCGAAATTGCTGCAGCATGAACCTTAATAGAAGAGAAAGACAAACCTTTGTCTAGTAACTCAGTAAGATATTGAAGAGCCACACTCAAATTAGGCTCAGAAACATCAAAATCTTTTGCTGCACTCCAAAATAAAAATCTCTTCCATTTATCTGCGTACACTTTCCTTGTACTAGGCCTTCTAGCTTCCAAAATAACATTCAAAACTTGCTGAGGAAGTGGAGGCCCACTATGGTTCAAAACAGAATATGCCAGGCTGTTAGGTGCAGAGAGTGAAGCTTGACATTGAGCAAATGGCTGTCCTCCTGTGACAACAGGTGTGGAATCGAAGGCAAAGGCCATGGAGGCTTCCGTACTAGACTTCTCAGTAATGGGTACCAGTGCTGTCGAGGCCAATCTGGAGCTATTAAAATCATCCTTGGCTTGTCCTGTCTGACCTTTAGAAGTACCTTTGGGAGGAGAGGCAGAGGTGGAAAGGCATACACATGAAGATTGCTCCAATTGAAAGAAAGAGCATCCACTCTCCAAGCTGTGGGATGAAACCTTTTTGTGCAAAACTTTGGCAGCTGATGGTTTAGTGGAGAAGCGAACAGATCTAGGTCTGGCGTTCCCCATGACACTGTCAATTTCTGAAATACATGAGGATCCAATTTCCACTCGTGGGGATCCATAATTCGTCTGCTCAACACATCTGCTAAGGAGTTCTGTGCTCCTGGCAGAAACCTTGCCTGAAGATTGAGCTGTAAACTGAGAGCAGTCTCCCACAAAATCATTGCTTGCCTGCATAGAGGATAAGAATGTTCCCCCTTGCTTGTTGATGTACCACATGACAGTTGTGTTGTCTGTTAGAATCAACATCTGCCCTGGAAGAAGTAAATCCTTGAAAGCTATTAATGCAAACTGGACTGCTAACATCTCCTTCAGGTTGATATGTAGATGTTGTAGTCTGGCAGGCCACTTGTCTTGTATCCACTTTCCATTTAGATGAGCTCCCCAAGCTTTGTCTGAGGCATCTGTCGTTAAAATCTGACTCGCCTCTGGCCGGGTCACAGAGAGTCCCTTGTTTAGGTGACATTCCTGAGCCCACCACAAAAATTCCTTTTGAATGCAAGGTATTATTTGAATGACAGTGTCCAGATCCTGGCAGTGCTGTGTCCATACATTTTTGAGATACCATTGCAGCTTCCTCATATGCAGTTTGGCATTGGGAAGCACCAGAATACAAGATGCCATGAACCCTAAGGCTTGAAGGACTGTCCTTGCAGTCAGCCCGGAATGATGAGATAGTTGATGGAAGTAAAGGGATAGACTCTTTTGTTTGTCCGGGGTTAAAAAGGCCATCTGGGATGCTGTATTCAGTCTCACACCCAGAAAGCACATGTCCTGAGAGGGTACTAGACTGGACTTTATTTCGTTCACAGAATACCCCAGGCATCTTAGCACTGCTATCACATATTCCAAATGATGAAGAAGCTCTTCCCTTCCTTGAGCCAGAATCAGGCAGTCGTCCAAATAAGGATAGATCTGTATTCCTTTTAGCCTGAAGAAAGCTATCACTGGAGCCAGAACTTTCGTGAACACTCTGGGCAGTAGATAAGCCAAAGGGCAACGAGAGAACTGATAGTGAGAAGTCCCAGCTCGAAACGCAGATACTTCCTGCAACTTAGTCTGATAGGAACATGAAGGTAAGCCTCCTTGAGATCCAAAGTTACCATCCAATGATCTTTGCCCAGCAGAGGTAAAAGCTGCTGTAACGTCAACATTTTGAACTTGGGAATGTCCAGATAAGTGTTGAGGGTAGATAAATCCAAAATTGGTCTCCACGTGTTCCCCTTCTTTGGTACTAGGAACAGGCGAGAATAAAATCCTAGGCCCACTTCTGGCATAGGGACCGGCTGTATGGCCCCTATTTGGAGTAACAGAGAAACTTGCTTATGAGCCTCTATTCTTTGTTGAGGAGGAACGTCTGGCATGCCTTTGAAAGGAGGCAAGGTATGGAAATAAAACCTGTAACCATGGTGTATGATATCCAATACCCATCTGTCTTGGGTAATTAAACTCCAATTTTCTTTGAAAAGTGCCAACCTTCCTCCCAAAGGTGCTGCCAGACGAGAAGGCTCTGGCAGCTGAAAAGGTAGGTCATTGGGTCTGTTTACAAAAGGACTGACCCCTGCCCTCACCCGAAGACTGTGCAGGAGAACTCCCTGTTCTAGGCCTGAAAGAGCCCTGAGCTCTGCCCCTACCACATCTAGATCTACCCCTAGACTGGGAATCATAAGAAGGATACGTCCACCCCTTAGTAGGCTAATTTCTACTAAACTTTGGAGGCTGGACCTGCAAAAAATCTTTAACAGTCTGCATAGACTTAGCCTTGTCTTCCATTTTCTTTAAAACTGCCTCAACAGGAGGACCAAACAACACGTCAGATTGTAAAGGAGCATCTAAAATTCTTGTTTTAACATGTTCAGATAAATTTTGATCCCTCAGCCAGGCGTGCCTGCGAAGAACTGACCCAGTGGCAGCCACCCTAGACGAGGCCTGTACAGCATCAAAACCACATTGCAAAGAATGCTTACCCACCTGTTCAGAAACATGTACTAAATCTTGCAACTCTTTACAATCAATACCTTCTGCCAGAGCATCAACCTTAGACTTCAATTGTGAAAGGAGATAGTTTTGGTATTTCAACATGTGAAACTGGCAATTCAAAGCCCTCATAGCAAGAGTGGAAGAAGTATAAACTTTCTTTCCCCATCTATCCAAGGCCCTGGCCTCTTTGTCTGCAGGAACCGGATTCTTAACAACAGAAGCCTTGACACCTTTAGGCCCCTGGCTAACAGTTTCTGGGTCTGCCCTAGGACTCTTAAAAGATACTTATGAGCTTCAGGCACCCTGTAATACCTATCCGGTTTAACAGGAGCAGGAGGCAAAGAATCAGGATTAAGAGAAGCCTCTGTAAAAACATCTTCCACTACATCCAAAACAGGAGGTATAGCCAAAGGCCTATGCTGGGGTAAAACAAAAATTCCCTAAGCCTTTTCCTGGAATCAGAGAAGTCCTGACCTTCCCACTTAAAATGCTCCCTCATGGAATGAAGAGTTTCTGAAAAGAAAAATCCTCAGGAGGAGAAGCAGAAGGAGTAGAATCATCCACATCAGAATCAGAATAAGGAGAGTACTCCTGCAAGTCTTCAGCCGAAGACTCTGAAACATCTGAAGCCTGCTCAAAACTCCCTAGCTCAGGCTCCACCCTAGGTCTCTTATCAGGAGGGGGCATAGAACCCCTAATCAAAGTAATCAAATCTTCTGCCATTTTAAGCATATGCTTCTTGGGCACAGTTCCTGAAGAGCTAGGGGTAACACCAACTGAAGCTAAACCTGGCCTGCCCCTGGGAGAAGCTTTGGAAACAGAAGGAGAGGGCCTAACCACCCTAGGCAGGGAGGGGAGTATAGTAACCTGAGAAGCCCCATCAGCCTGGCCTGCCTCCTGAGAGGCCACATCCTGCAATAACAAAGTCTCTCCCTGGGATCCCAAAGAAACCTCCGGTGGAACCACCGGCTCCACCGACACCTCTAAAGAACCGGCGTCCGGTACTGACGGTTCCTCCAGCCTAGGTTTAACTGCTTTGACCTTGCGCTTCTTCGAAGAAGTGGGCGTCGGAGCATCCGACGGCATTTTATAATTGCACCGCTTCCCGAAGACTAACCTGGTACAATCTAATCTTCTCTTAATAGTGCGCTTATTGAATCTAGCACAAGAGCGACACCCAACAACGTCGTGCTCAGGCCCTAAACAAGGAATACACAAAGTATGGTAGTCTCTATGCGGTATCTGTTTCCCACAAGAAATACAATTATTCACTTTTTCTGACATCCGGTAAACCACTGAGGCAAGAAAAAACTAAAATATTCCCCAACGGGGTACTTAGCCAACTTTGACTCGGTCTGAAACTCCGAAATCGAACAATTTCAGAACGCCAACCGGTACTTGCAACGCTGCTTCTGCATCGGACCATGCGGCAAAAAAGACTGTGGATATGACGTCGGTCATGCGCATTTGTACCCTGACGTCCTGATGTCAGTCAAATGCGCCTTGACCGACGTCAGCCTTATACTTTGATATTCGGGCCGACCGAGGACAGCGGACTACCCCAAGTGTAAGGACTGCAGCAATGTGAGATGAAGAACATCGTGAAAAACTACCCCCTCCTCAGAAAATACTATATCACAAAATTTTTAGTCCTTCTGTAACAGGAGCACAGGAACATTCAGAGGTAAAAATCAGTGAGGTGCCCTATGAGCAGATGCATGTTTGACAGTGACTTTAACAAACTGTACTGTATTTGTATACTGCTATTAAAATTTAGTTTTTATTTTTTTAATTCAGGTGTGGTTACAAATAAGGAACAAGAACCCAGGAAAGCTGCTTACAAATTTATGCACTGCATGAACATCTACTGAATAAAATGCTTCTAGTTTCATGTCATAAGTACTATGTACTTACCTATGAGCAATTCACATATCACCATGTCTTTAGGCCACAACAAAAATCAACTTACTTAAAGATACTTCACGAAGACTCCAAACAGGATGCAAGGAATCCATTAAATGAATCAGAGGGCTAAGTTCAAATTAATACAGTAAAACATAAAATAACTTAATTTTCACAAGAAGAATTGGGGAGAAGCTAAATGTTGTAAGGGAGGACAAATACAGGATACAAACAGCAGCCCTAAGGATACTAGGAAAACTAGATGAAATCCTGGTCCTTTTCAGTAGAGTTAGTCTTAGCTGATCTGGCAACTTATGTAAAGGGCTTCATGCTCCCACCACATATTACCCAATACTCCTATGCCACTACCCCAAAAAATAGCCTACCCACACCACCCTGATAACTTTCTTCTTTTCTCTCACATTTTGTTTTACTCTTTCAGTTTTTATTCCTGCACTCATTCATTCAACACATCCTAACTACTAGGCAAAAATGCATTCTAATAACTTTAAAAGAAATAACTCCCATAGGCAGGAAGTCTGGAAGCTGTGAGAATACTAGATGCTCTGAAGTGCTTTTCAGTGTTTTTTAAACAACCTTTTTGATGCAGTAATGACCTGAAAAATCCTGATTAGGGAAAGAAGTTTACAGTTTTCTTCTATGCATTTTCCTGCATCCTTTCAACTCATTCTAACTGACCAGAACTGCATTGTAATAACGGAGAAGGGAATAAGTTGCTTAGTCGAGGGTCAGGTAAGCCACGGGTGTGCTAGATTTCCCGAGGCACATTTAAAAGCTTTTTTAAACCAACCTTTCATCTAGTGATGACCTAAACAAAAATCCTGATTAAGGAAGTAAATTCAGTGTTAATTTTCAACTTTACTTTTGCCTGCATCTGTTAAAAGACCCTAACTGACAAAGGCTTCAACTGGAGGAAATAACTGCATTTAGTCTGGGGTTTGTTAGGTCACTAGAAGCCATAAGAGTTCTAGATGTTCTGAGGTGCATTTTGGAGCTTGTTTCCCAAACTTTTGATCCACCCCATAAAAATGTGCCACCTGTATATGCATCTGATGTTTGATTATACAGAAAGTGAAAATAAATGATCACAATGATATTTCCAACTTGTTACTCCTGAACAGTACAATGATCTCATACAAGCTATAGTGACCCACAGTAAACACCTCCAAGGTTTGTGAGGAAAGGTAGTGAAATAATAACTACACTGTCCCCAGGCCACCACAAGCCTATAGTGACCTGTGCACACCTCTAAGGTTTGGGAAGAAAATTATAGAAATAAGTACATCATCCCCAACCCCCACCCTAAAGGAACTACAATGAACTTTCTTGGACACCACTGAGAAGGGTTGGTTCTAGACTAAGTGGGGTTCAGGACAGAGGCCACTACTCAGCCTGTGTCAAAATCATCTTATACTACCTTGAAGTGTAGTGGCCCATATGCCTCACCCCCAGAAGCTATGAAGACATGGATCTTTTTGTTACGCAATTTATTATTTACTGTTTGGAAAGAGGATTTAAACTGAGCATATCACAAGAGGGTCAGTTACTTTCATCCAGATACCTCCCACCCTCATCAGGCAGTTATAGCTATTTCTGTGTACAATTCAGACATCTGACTGTTATAGAAGAAGATGACCACGTAAAGTACAGTTGCACAAGTCCTACTTACATGTAACAGTAGAAGCTCATAGAACACAATGCTTTACAATTATAAGAGTACTAGTGCCTTACTGCCCTATCTGGCAGTCTATCAAAGCTCAGAGCTCCTCGCACTGCCTGTCTGTAAATGTAATGGACCAATCACCTGAGAGTACAGAAACTGCCTTTCAGACACAGAGACAGGATCCTTTCACTTTTCTAGAGTACAGAAAAAAAGAGAAGATGAAAATGCAAGATTGCAAACACATACTGTTCCAAATCAAAAATCACATACACATGACATAAAAAAGCCACTGAGCATAACTCAACGACATCTCCAACACCAAATTATGTTCATCCAAAAAGGGGGATGCTGGACAGATGCTGCCAGTAAGGCAGTGTATTCTACGAACATCTACTGTTAGAGATAAGTACGACTTAAGCAACTGTACTAGGTTCAAAAACACACTGTTTTACTGACATATGGGTAGATTCCCAAAGCTTACCCTATCTGGGAGGAGGAAGGATAAGGGTCCAGGAGCCCCTGCAAAATGGTACTAGTAAAGCTTGCTCTGGATTTAGAAAAGACTTCCAAGCTTGTAGAGATTCATAAAGGTATAGACAGAGGACCAAGCTGCTGCCACTAGAATAACTTTAGAATCAACTGCTTTCCAATAAGTCACTGAAGAGAAAAAGGCCCTGGTGGAATGCATCTATACCTTGGCTGGACTCACCTTGCCATGGTGGGTATAACAAAAAACAATACCAAAGGACAGCAAATGTGCAACAATTTGCTTACAGACATGCTGACCCTTCTTTGTCCCTGTATAAGAAATAAAAAGCTTTTCAGCCTTCCCGAAGGGTTTTGTTCCATCAAAGCAGTACTTCAGCTGCAGATGTACACCCAATGTACAAGTATTCTCTCTCTCTTATTCTTAGGTTCTGTGAAGAACACAAGAGAGTTTAATAGACTGAGTGTGGGTGAATTCTGAGACAACCTTTGGCATGAAGTAGGAATTAGTGTGCAACACAGCCCCCATCCCTTTGGAAAATCAGGTTAAGTTGTCCCACCATGTGACAGTGCAGCTCAGAGACTTGCCTTGCAGATGTCAGAGCAATAAGCAAAACACTTTTCCATGTTAAGAACTTCAGATCAGCCTGAGTGGCAGGTTTGAATAGTGGTAACATTTTTTCCAGGATGTAACAGATCCCATGAAGGAGGAATGTGCATATTATCATATGCAATACTCCTTTCATTCATTATTTTTTTATCAAAAGTAAAGAAAAAAGTGGGGGATCAACTGGCAGACAAGTAGAGATGGTCACTAAATGCATCTTAATGGACACATATGATAAGCCATTCTGAGTAGCTCACACAAATATTTCAAGACCAGAGGGATGTTAACCTCAAGGGGTCTTCTGTTCTCATTTAGGCACCACTTAGAAAACCTCTTCCATTTGTAAACATAAGATTTTCTAGTAGCAGGTTTTCTGATCTCCTTTAACACTTGATGCACGTCTTCATGACACAAGTGACTAAACGGAGTCATGACTGAGTCATCCAGGTTGTTAGTTGTAGTTGCTCCAAACAGTGGTGCATCAGTCACCCCTGAGACTGTGTGTAAATCCAGAGTAGAAGGAAGTCTGTGGTAATTGCCCTTGGCCAATCCTACTAGAAGGGAGAGCCAAGCTGGGCCAATAGAGAGTGACCAGAATGATCTTTCTCATTTCTTTCTGAACCTTCAGAATTACCTTGTGAATCAGTGGAAAGAGTGGAAACGCATACAGGAACATTCCCATCCAAGGAAGTGGGAACTTGTCTGTCCTTCAAGCATGGCTGAAATGATTTCTGGAATAGGATTTCTCCAGCTGTCTGTTTCGTCAAGAGAGGAATAGATCTATCAGAGGCATTTCCCCACATCTGCTTTGGATTCTGAAACACCACTGCCTTGAGTTGCCACTTGTACTGGTCTGCCCAGGATCTGCTTAGTCTATATGCCACAACATTTATTCCTCAGGAGTCAGAGAAAGCATGCTGTAAAGCCATCTCCCAGGTCATCACTGCCAACTCGCACAGAGGGTGTGACCTTGTACCACTTTGTTACTGAGGTACCACATCATTGTGGTGTTGTCTGTAAGCACAACAAGAGGAACCATAGTCCACAGGTGATGGACCTTCAGGTCGTGGACTACTGCCAACAATTCCTTGATAATGATGTACTACTACACATCCTTGGGCCCCACAAGTGGCCTGCATTTGCACTCCCATTAACATAGTTCCACAAGCGATGTCCGATGAATCTGTCTGGACAAACTGTGTCAGAACAGATAGGAATAAAGGAAGACATGGATTGATACTCAACTGTGTCGTCAACCGCTGCAACTCTCATCAGATGATGGGCAGCACCAATAACCGAGATTCCAGAAAATGTAGGTGCTGGGTCCAACAATTCATGACACACCATAGAATTTTCTACATGTGGCGACAGGCCAGAGGTGTCATGAGAATCATTGATGCCATAAGTACTAGAATTTTTAGGGATTCTCTTGCTAAGGTAAAGTTCCTCCTGGAGAATTCCTAAAACACCAACTGATATGACAAGATATTGTCTTTGGGAAGAAATTCATTCTTTTGTCAAAGTCAATTAAGCATCCCAGAAAGACAAGTCTTTGTGAAGGTGTCAAGCATGGCTCCTAATGGTCCAACTTGAACCCTAGATATCAAAGTAAGGGTAAGACCTTCAAGAGCAATTCCAAGCACATGGATACAGACTCTGCACAGATCAGCAAGCCATCCAAGTAAGGAAAGATGTGCATGCCAAGAGTATGTCAGTGAGCCAATGCTGGAGCAAAGCATTTGTGAAACACTTAAGCCACAATGGATAGTTCAAACAGCAATGCAGAGAACCGATAGTGCAAACCACAAAACAAAACTTAGACATCTCCTGAAGTGATGAGCAATAGGGATATGGTTATATACATCTTTCTAGCTCAGGGTCAGCATGAAGAAGTAGTTCAGCAAAAAAGGAAGTACTGTCTGCACAGTAAGTATCTTTCATCTTTTCTAAAAAAGGGACTAGTTCTACAACCCCCAAATCCAGCATCTGATGGAGTATAGGAGGGAACAACAAAATTTGGTCTGGTGGGTGAGGAGGTACCCCATTGAACTGATATTCCTTCCACTGCCACCTGTAACTCTGCCAACAATATTGAGAGCCCATTTGCAGAAACTACTGAGAAATCAGTGCACAACATCCATCAGAAATTACTGATGACCAGGTCACCTTGTTAAGAGCTAACTTTTGAGACAGGGCTTCGTGGGGGGGGGGGGGCTTGGGAAAGGCAGGTACTGCGCCTTGACAGTCATAGGTTGGAAGGGGGATTATCCTTTTTGGGAAAGGAGCCCCTTGTAAAGTTTGGCAGAATTCTCATCCTGCCATTTCCTTTTGGTGCCTTAGCTTTTGTTCAGTTGGGACTTGTTTATAGGGCAGTTAAAAATTATCCTGCAAACCTATGTTTTCAAGTTTACACACCCTTTGCATCAGTTTACATCTGTCATCCCAAGCTTTATGGATATGCTTAGCTGCTGTACTAAAACAATAAGAAACAAGTAGAGCATTCATAATCTCATTTTTTTAACTCATCAGAAATGTTGACTGAGATTCTAGACACTTACCTGGCTTATCTCAGGGGACAAGGTTTGATGAAAACAGTCTTTTTGGTGGATTATGTCACTGGGAACACAGCAGCAGGATTCATAGACAAGGGGCTTGGAGACCAGGCATAGTTGAGTACACCTTGAATTTCTTAAAAATATTTTTAGCCATTCAATAAAGGAGAATTGCAAGCTTTCTTAACATCATCCTTCAACACTGGGATTAATGCAGGGAAGGTCGCCACATCTGGGTCCTCATACTACAGATGATAATATACCCTGCTGACCTCGGGTGTAGCTGAAGATTGCTCCCGACTGAATACATCCCTAATCTAGCCAGCATTTGGGAGAAACACCTTTTTAGGTTTCTGCACTTGTTCAGCATCAGAAGAAGCCGACTGATCAGACTCTGACATTTCTGAAAAGTCAGACTCCAAATCCCTTTCAAAATCAGAATCCCTAGGTGGTTGAACAGAGGAGTGAGTACTGGCATTACTGATCACCTAGGTTTGCACGCCATAATCAACTGCCTAAACATTAGACCTAACCACAGCCATCAAGTTAGGTGAAAACCCAGTCAGAGACTGCTGCCCTGCCATGTGATGGGTCTTCTGTCTGTCTCTCTCTCTATTTTATTTTTTTTTTTTTTATTATATACACATTATGCAAGTGGGAGAATCCCTGAAAGGAGGTGTATCAACCCTGGCAAAAGATTCTACACCCCTGACATCTACACCTAAAGTGTTTGGTTCTCCCATACCTGAACCAGGCACTGGTACAGCCCTGCAGGATTTGCCTGATCCTGCCGTCATGCACACTTGTAGTACTACCACCATACCAGAGGACCTGGAAACACCACAGGGAAGGTGGTATGACAGTCATAGACAAGGCTACTGTACAGTCTCAAGCTATAGGCTGAGGTAAGGCTACTGCAGTCACAAGCTATAGGCCGAGGCATATTTCTTGACTTCTATATTTTTAAGTGAGCATGGGGCAGACTGTGGTGGTGGGGGACACCATATCGGAGTCTATCAAGTCAGAGGACAAGAAACTAACTAGCTCAGTGTAAAACACTGACTGCACAGTCAGCCCAGTAAAAAGATGGACAAATCACACTACTTTCCCTCTAAACAGCAATCTAAAGACTTTCTATAAGGATACTAATATGAGCACTGCACTGAGAAAAATCACAGTATTGTTAGTAATACACATTTGAAGTACAAAATACATGCAGAAAAGTTCCCTAATTTTTGTAAAAAAAAATCTAACTTCAGTCAAAATGAATGGATATAGCCTAAAACACTATTCGACAAGAAAGAAATCATGTTGTTGCTGTGTCTTTCGGCTTTTCCCAGTCAGGGGTCGCCACAGCGGAACTCCGGTCTGCTAATGATTGGCAGTAGATTTTTACGTGCCGAGTTGCGGGCCCTGGCGTACAACCTTCAACGAAGGTACGCCCATTCATGCATGTCTCCACACAGAAGACACTCTAGCTGAGAATCGAACAGGGCAACGTCTTACTGTGAGGTGACAACGCTACTGCAGCACCACCACCGCAGTGACAAGAAAGAAGGAAATCATAAACTATAAAAAAATTGTCAGAAATGTTTAACATATAAAATAGCTCAACATCACAATTTAATTGAAAAAAAAAATTATAATGATGTAATCCTGCTCAATCACCTCAAATAATCATAACCCCAAAGAAAAAATTTACTATCAGCAAGTTTTCTTGTTAATACTTCCAAATGAAGCTTTTAATCAGCAGGCCTCAAGTAAAAGCAGACTCATACAAAATTTCTTGTCAGAAAAACGGTCAAAGCAGCAGAATACACTGTTCAAAACACTGACAGAAAAAGCAGAGCGAGGAAATAAAACCCCAAATAGGTTCTTATTTGAGCTAAGAAACTGAAATATTAAGTCTTCTTAGAGATCCTGCTCTTACTGTGGCACTAGAAAACCAAAATGGGCCCTGTCTGCGGCTCTGAAAAGTATTCCCTGTACTCTTAGCTGATTGGTCCATCACACACACAGACAGGCAGGAGAAGTTCCAAGATTTGGTAGACTGCCAGAGATAGAGTAGCAGGGCACTAATTCCCATATGCCAATAAGGCAGTGTGTTTGTTGAACACTTTAGTTCACTTTTGCTACACCCACAGGCCAAAATTAAAATATTCCAACTTGCTCTAAAAATGCTTACCACATTTCATATTAATCCTACAAAGTCAGAATAATGAGCAAGCAAGAGCAGACAGCTAGTCATTTTCCTCTATAAACATGCCCAAAAATTATAACTACTTATGTGCTTATCTTAGATGTCCAGTTAAACAGTCCCTCTCACTTCAAACAAATGCACTAACAGTCCTGAAGGTCCGATAATGACTGTTTAAACTGAGCAAAGAGCAAGAGGTTAGTCACTTTCAATGTCAGATGACTATGATAAAATCTGCTCCGTGACCTTCCACACAGTCACCACACATTAGTGTAGTCTAAGTTGCAAAATAAAAGTGTAAACATAAAGCAAAAAAACCTGCTCCAGCTTACTCGTGTGTGCCAACTCCAGCCCTAACCATACATGTTACATTACTACAAAAAATAAATTATACATAATTCTGTCATTTGTAAATATGAATGTTGAATTACAAGCTTGTTTTCTTAAATGAAAGAATATGCTGTGAAATGCTGAACTCAAAACAATGTAGCAACATTGCCCTCTGCTGTAAAGAAAGCTAAGTCAAGCATTTCTTGTCTGTCCTTTGAAACTGAAATTATTTCATGACTGTCTTTGATGTTTACAATTCGGCTCAGGACAGGCTAGATGAAGGATTCTTGCCTATTGTTTTAAGGCTAAAGTTAATGACAAGAATTTACATGTGGAATGTCCTTTATTGTTCTGGTTTCTGCCTAGATGTAAAAGAATGTAAATGCAGTTTTTGCCAGCCTGGGAACACCAAGAAAGTGTAAAAAATGATGTAATGGGAATCAGGACTGCAATAGCAATTTAAACAAAGAGAATCAGAAGGCATTAAGTATTTTTGTCTTGATCATCCAACTCATAGCACAGTCTTGCTCATATGTAAGTTATCTTAGACTTGTGTTTTCTTTTAGAAATAGCTAGGAACTAGAAAGATTAGATTAAGTGTTTTTCTGTGATGTCAGAACTGTACTACTGGTTTATTTTAAGTATTTCTGTGTGATCTCTGAACTCTTGACTAGCACTGTGTAGTAGAAAGTATTGTCTTGTGGTTTTAATTATTTATTATTAAATATTTAAAAACCTTTCAACTGTGGTTGTTTCGTGTAGAGATAATTTACGCTCTAGAATACATTGCATATTTATAGAGTTTACTGTCCAAGTCACTCTAAGTAAGCCTTGACTGTTTAGTGACAACTGCCAATTGGATAATAATATTGCACAGTAATAATTGGACACCCTTTTAAAGGGCCTTTGAGTAGCTGATAAGTATTATTGGGTGGTGGCAAGTGGAACTACCATACAGTCTGAGAGTCAGGGCCACAGCTGGAAAAACTGTGCCAGCCTTCCCCAGGAGTGTCTGTGTGGTTGCATAAACTCTTCTCAAAATGCATGAGTGTGTGTCAGCTACTTGGGCAGGGACATGAAGCACTGGTTGGACAGAGAGGGTGCTAGAGGTTTTAGCTTGCCCACTAGGCTGAGATCTGGATCCTTTAGCTGTGCCAGTGGGGAGTCTTATTGGAGACCTGAAGAGCAAGGCAGCAACCAGCCCCGGACTGTGATCTCTGTGTGCTCTTAAGGGAAATTGCACTTTATTGTGTGTATTTGTTATACTTTCCTCATATATGAGATGCCCTCTCTGGTGTTAGTGGTGAGGATTGAGGCTCCTTGATTGCTGGGCCAGGACACGGGCATCACACCTTACCCTAACTCTAACTTGCAAAGACTTGCACATTCACAACAATGACAATAACCTTTTCAAACATTTATTTTCCTGCAAACTTCTATTTATAAAAACTGTAATAATGAGCATTTAGTCATTTGAATTTTCAGTGTTCTTCACCTCCAAACTTTTCTGCTTTCAATGTTTTGAGCTGTAGCCATGTATATGTATATGTTTGTATACACACACATACACATCAGCTACAAGCAAATGCATAAATGAGGAGGTCAAGGAAAGGGGGCTGCTCCTACAAAAAAGGCAGAACCGCCATCATTTAAAAGACTTTCTTGAAACTATACTATTTAGACTTAAAAGGGATTGTCAATTGAGCAGAAAGATAAGAAAGGATTTTTTTAATGTTTACAAATAAAAATTACACAAAATCACAGATAAACAATAAAGGGCCAGGTCATTTGCAGCAGCATTCGGCATTAATACATTTACAGCAGAAGTAGCTACATCACATTTAATAACCCTTCTCTCTTATCTTAATACATAGCCTAGTATCTACCTATGAACCTATCTGCCCGAAGGCATTTATAAGCCTAAGTGGAATGTGTTTGCTTTCACCGCCCCCTTAGATTAGGTCCCTGTATCTATGTCCAGGAGAGCCATTTAAATGATCCCTGGGGTAAACTTTGTTTCCCATCCACTCATCAAAGTTTCACTTGAAGAGGGTTAGCAAACAGCTCTGCCTAATGTAGATTGGAATCTTGTTCCGGAGCATGAAACGTCTCTGGGACAGGAATCTATCCCTCCAGCATGTCCTATTTATTGTTGTGGTGAGGTTTAGATCCCTGGAGCGTGTGGCTTGAGGGGATATGGGTTTCTTTAGGTGGAGCATGTCCATCAATTCTGGGTTGGACATGGCCTTGTATGTCAGGCAGAGATCACCTCTGATTAGGCGGTATGCAACAGAGTACAGCTGGAGTTTCTTCACTCGAGCTGCATAGGGCATCTGCTTGAAGCCAGTGATCCTCTTGGTGAGGAACTTCTGTGGTCTTTCCAGTTGTTGCAGGTGTCTTGTAAGGCATATCACAATGGAGCACTGTACTCTATGATGGGTCTGATGAGTGATGCATAGAGGGGCCCAATGACCTCTTTCAATCTGGATGCAAACCTTTTGATTAGGTGGGCCACATAGAAGGATTTTCTAACCACTCTGGCAATGTGATTATCAAAGGAGAGGTTACTATCTACTTGGGTCCCCAGATCCCTTATTACATCTTCCGTATTTAGGGGGCTACCTCCTATGTGGTAGTTTGTGGGTATTTTGTTTTTTCCAAAGGGGATGACTATGCACTTTTTGGCATTTAGCTTGAGGCCATGGTTTTGACACCAGGTATCTGTCTCAGTGAGACCCTTTTGAAGGATGTCTGTGAAAGCTGGAGAGTCAATTATAGCCCCTAGTTTGCAGTCTGCGAACTTCGTCAGCCATAGTCCTCCTGTGCTTGCCTGTACCTCTGAGAAGTATATGCCGAACAGGAGGTGTCCTAGGACTGAGCCCTGGGGAACACCACTTGTAACAGGTTTAGTCTCGGACCTAGCTCCTGCAACTCTTACCATGTGGGTTCTGTCTGTGAGCCAGTTGGCAACCCATTGCGTGACGTAGGGGTTTATGTTCAGGCTGGTGGGCTGGTCTATAATACCTGAGTGGGAAATGGTGTCAAAGGCCTTTGTGAGGTCTAGGTAGGCTGTGTGGACCACCTTTCCCTCGTCTATAGCATTGGTAACTGTCTCAAAGAAGTCCACCAGATTTAGGAAGCATAATCTGCCCTTAATGCCGAACTGGGTAGGGTCCAGTGTTTGAAGATTTCCAATGTCTCTGTTAATCAGATCCATGATGATGCGCTCCATAGCTTTGCAGACCAAGCTAGTTAGGCTTATAGGGTGACAGTTCCCGGGGTCCATTGTGGCTCCACCTTTGTGGAGCGGAATAACCGTTGCTGTGCACCACTCTGTGGGCATGTAGCCTGTGGAGAGGCTGAGTTTAAACAGTGTGTTCAGGTGAGGGGTAAGTTCATCTTTGAGCTTATATAGGACGCAGCCTGGGACACCATCCGGTCCCATTAATGCTATGATTTTGGCTTTGGAAAGGGCTGTTTTAACCTGAGTGTCTGTGATTTCAGGGGCACTACATTCTTCTGGTATACTTATGGGCTCTTTTGGGGGTAAGAATGGGTTAAGTTTGCACTGAACCTGTCTGCCAGGATGTTTGCTATATTGGTCGGTTCAGTGTATTTTGTGCCATTCTGCACCAACTCCGAGCAGATCTGAGAATTGCCACTTAGATTCTTGACATAGCTAAAGAATGCCTTGTGGTTATCTTTAGAGTCCATGGCAATTTTTTTTTCGAAGCTAGCCTTGGATTATTTTATAAGGGAATGCAGTTTCTTGCCGATACTGATCAGGGATGTCTTCCCTTCTTGGGATTTTACTCTTTTCTGTACTAGTTTCCTCCTTCTATTGTATAGCTTGTTTATGCCGTAATGCAAAACCTGCTTCATGGTAGATAAAGGATATACAATCAGAGAGCCATTTAGACAAGGTAGATTTGAAGACTGTTATACCTTTTTTAGAATCCGAGAAGGAGACAAACAGCTGATCAGCCCTTCTATGATCTTTTGTCCTGTCCAAATAGAAGCAAAGTTGTCTATGGACGTCAAGTTTGTGAAGCATATATTCCAACTGATTTGAGTGATTGGGAAAGAAAACAGGTATTTCAATTGTCTGATTGTGAATTCTGAACACACTTTTGGTAAGAATGACAGATTAGTTCTGAGGGAAACCCTATCTTTGTGAAATATTAAGTACGGTTGCTTAATAGAAAGAGCTTGCAATTCCAAAATTCTGCATGCTGATGTAATGGCCACCAAGAAAATGGTCTTCCAAGAAAGATATTTCAGTTCACAAGAGGAGGTAGGTTCAAAGGGTGGGAGAATAATCTTGGACAGGACTAGGTTTAAGTTCCATAGAGTAGTAGGAGATCTGATTGGTGGTTTTAAGTGCATTGTACCTCTCAAAAAAGCCTTAGCCAACATATGAGACATAATACCATTTTCAGATGCACCTAAATGAAAATTAGAAATAGAAGCCAGTTGGACTTGAATGGTTGCTGCTGCAGCTCCTTCATTGAACAGTTTTGTTAGAAATTCCAAAATATCTGAAATGGACACCAGGAAAGGGTCAATGTTATTCTGCTGTGCCCAGATGGAAAACCTTTTCCACTTACTGAGGTAAAGTTTCCTGGTTGAAGATTTGTGAGACAACAAGAGAATATGTTGAGCCTCTTCTGATAAATTCTGGAACCTGGCTATTCTGGGAATTGGAGCAGCCAAGCTGTCAGCCTGATGGACTGAAGAGAGGGGTGAAGAGCTCCTGATGAATTGGTCAACAGATCTGGCACTGGGTCCAGGATCCAAGGCTCCTCCAGTAGATGAGATTTCAGGAAGGGGAACCAAATTTGATGAGGTCAATATGGGGCTATTAAGATAAGTGTACTGCCCAGAAAACTGGCTTTCTGTAAGACTTTGGGAATCAGGGGAAAAGGAGGAAAAGCATATAGGAGTCCCGGGGGCCAATCATGGATGAGTGCATCCCTCAGGGGTTGTCCCTGTTGAGGGATCAGGGCAAAATAGTTGCTGCACTTGGCGTTTGTGGAGGTGGCAAAAAGGTTGCAGCAAGGCTGACCCCATCTGCAGAAAATCATTTCCGCTGTTTCGTTCTTGAGAGACCACTCGTGAGGCAACAGAATAGCTCTGCTGAGTCTGTCCGCTATCACGTTGGATCTCCCTGGAATGTGCGTTGCTATCAGAAAACACTGGGTGAACTCTGCTCATTTCCATAATCTTAGAGCCTCTCGACATAGGGGTAAGATTTGGTTCCTCCTTGTTTGTTTATGTACCAGACTACGGACATGTTGTCAGACTGGGTTGCAGTTGTGCCTAGGGGAAGAGAGTCTTGAAAGGACTGCAACGCTAAAAGAACCGCTCTCATCTCCAGGACATTTATGTGCAAATGAGCCTCATGAGCCTGCCATGTACCTTGGGCTGTCCGTCCCTGATAATGCCCCCCCACCCAATCAGGGAGGTGTCCATGGTTACTGTTGCAACTGGTGTCAGGAGGAGAACTGGACATCCCATAGTCACCGTCTCGGATGTTAGCCACCACCAAAGATCGTCCTTGCAAGAGTTGGTAATCAGAACTGGGTGATTTATCGGTAAGTCCTGAAACACCCACTGTGTGAATAGCAGCCATTGAAGAATGCGCATGTGAGATCTCGCAAGGGGTATTGCAATAAATCACTGCTGCCATAGTGCCGAGCAACTTGAGAATCTGTGATGCTGGTGCTTTTTTTCTTGACAGGAGATCCACAATTTGTTGTCGAAGGGTAATCACTCTCTTGGTAGGGAGCTTCAGGGACATGCTGACCATGTCTAAGTCTGCTCCTATGAAGACTGTACACCGCAATGGCAATAAAGCAGACTTTTCTGAATTTATCGTAATACCCAGCTGTAAGCATAGATCTATGGCAGTGTCCCTTGCCCGAATAAGATGATGCCTGGTGGGAGCGGTAAGGAGCCAGTCGTCCAAGTAAGGAAACACCTGGATTCCTAAATGTCTCAAGTGAGCCATGACCACTGCCATACATTTGGTGAACACTCTGGGGGTTGTAGTGAGACCAAAGAGCAGTGCCCGAAACTGGAAGCGACTGGCTCCCAGCCTGAAGTGCAGATGATCCCTGGATGGCCTGGCCATTTTGATATGGAAGTACGCATCCTGGAGATCTATAGAGCACATCCAAATTGTCCCTCCCTAAAAACAGGAGTATGGACTGAAGCATGACCATCCAGAACTTCATCTTTACCCCATATTTGTTGAGTCTGCTGAGGTCCAAAATAGGTCTCTAGTCCCCTGTCTTCTTTGGTACCAAAAAGACTCTTGAGTAAGTTCCGGATCATTGCTGGTCTGCTGGGACTGGTTGGATGACTCTTTTGCAATAGTTTTTAGACCTCTATGGATGCCACATCCCGTAGACTGGGTGGAACATCTGGGATTCCTTTTGTTGGTCTGGGCTGTGAGAGAAAGGGGATGGAATATTGTCTGGATATAATGTTTTGTACCCATCGGGCTTCTGAGATTTTTGGCCAGGTGCCTAGGTACAAAGACAAACATCCCCAGACTGCCCCCAGAGCAGGACAGTCAGGCCTCCTTTCAGGAGCGCTGATAGGGCTTCCCAAGAAACTGATCCCTGTCACCCTGGTTCTGCGGACACCCTCTGCCATGTGGGCATAGTCTTCCACCATTGTCTCCCCCTCTGCCCCTGGAGGAAGCTTCACCTTGTGAGTTCGGAAAGGCTCCTTGGGTCTTACGGAACCACATTTTCCCTCCCCGTTGACCTTTGGTATAAGGTCTAGTACGGGTAGAAAAACAGACTCCTATGGCAGACAGAGTCTTACCATCTTGGTCACATCTGGTGAGGGTCTCTAACTTTTAGTCCAAACAAGGAAGAACCATACAAGGGGGCATTCACAAACGACGACTTGGAAGGTTCAGCAAAAGAACATAAGCACATCCAGGAAAGTCTTCGCAAAGCAATTCCTGTACCTGCTGCCATACTCGTTCCATCAGCTGCGTAATGCACGAGGCACATGGAAGAGTTTACGATGGAGTTGAGGGTAGCAAGCTGAGATGTTACTTTGTCCATCACTGAATTGGCTACTGCACCCTGGAGAGCAACTCCAAGCTCTTCAGAAGATCTCTCTGAAGCCTAGTCTCCCCCTCTGCCCCTGGAGGAAGCTTCACCTTGTGAGTTCGGAAAGGCTCCTTGGGTCTTACGGAACCACATTTTCCCTCCCCGTTGACCTTTGGTATAAGGTCTAGTATGGGTAGAAAAACAGACTCCTATGGCAGACAGAGTCTTACCATCTTGGTCACATCTGGTGAGGGTCTCTAACTTTTAGTCCAAACAAGGAAGAGCCATACAAGGGGGCATTCACAAACGATGACTTGGAAGGTTCAGCAAAAGAACATAAGCACATCCAGGAAAGTCTTCGCAAAGCAATTCCTGTACCTGCTGCCCTACTCGTTCCATCAGCTGTGTAATGCACGAGGCACATGGAAGAGTTTACGATGGAGTTGAGGGTAGCAAGCTGAGACGTCACTTTGTCCGTCACTGAATCGGCTACTGCACCCTGGAGAGCAACTCCAAGCTCTTCAGAAGATCTCTCTGAAACCTAGCGAAGTAAGTTGGATAGTTTAATGACCGAAGGGTGAAGGTCGGAGAACTGAACATGTACTTCCCGTACCTGTCCATGATCCTAGACTCTCTATTAGGAGGATGGATAGATGTAGAAGTCTCTGACATCTTTTTAGTGGCTGCTGCCACCACCATGGCATCAACAGGTATGGGTCTGGATAAGAAGGACTTATCTTGAGGTGCTGAAATGTATTTGTTGGGCCTTCTAGGAACAGGCTCCATAGAATCTGGTAACTACCATGCCCTTCGAGACAAAAGATCCATCAACTCATCGAAGGGCAGAGACACCCAAGAGGTGGAGGGTCGGGACCCAAAAGCCTTCAAGAGCACCAATTCATCCTCAGTAGGATTTAGGGGCTGTCAGTCACCCTGCTGCTTAAGGATCTCAAGGATATCCCTGAAGGAGATATCCTTAGGGGAGACCTCGAGGACCCTTCAGATGCCTCCAAATCAGTGTCAGACATGATGGATTCCTGGGGGGAATCTAAATGTCTCCTCTTACATTACTTCTTCTGAGGAACCTCCTCAGTGGGAATCTCTGAGGAGTCTCGGAGAAGCAGGATTCTCCCAAAGGGGTGTCCTGAAGCTCTGGGTCCCTAAGCTTACGGTGAATCTGTGGTAGCAGAGAAGATTCAGGCGCCTTTCGGGAGGAAGTAGCCATATCAGAGGTTGTGGTAGTCCGGGGGACAAAGCCCTCCTCATGGCATCGAAGGCACTATGGCTCTGATACGAGGAAGCACCCAGGTCCGAAGACACCGAAGACTCCTCCCACACCAGAACTGCTGGCTCCGAGCCCAAGGTAGGAACCGAACTCATCCATGCTGAAGCCCCAAGAGGAAGAGTCAGAACCGATGTATCTGTTAGACTCCCCCCCCCCCAAGAACCGACAGGATAGGGTCAGCTCCCTGATTCCGCCACCAGAGCAGAGGACATCAGGGTTGTCAGTACCGACAGGTCAGAAGTGAGGGTCGGTACCCACGGCTCCACAAAACGACTGAATGGCCTCCTCCGGCTCTGATGTCTCAATTTGAGACAGAGGAGGAGCAGAAACAGGAGAGGGCTTTGTTGGTTCCGAAGCTGCTTGAGTCGAAGCCGACAGAATTTTAGTAAGCGCTGGATCCTGTAAAAGTCTCTGCACCTCTCGATCCATGTCCGAATCAGAGAGCCTGGAAGCCTGAGAGGAAACCACCGACAAACTGTTGAACCCAGAATCGGGGATCACAAGGTAGGAGATACCGGTTCCAAGACTGGTGACCAGCTCCTACCAACAACCTGTATAGTCGGTTCCTAAGAAAATGGAGCCGAGACAGTAGCTTTTTTTGAAGGTTTCAGAACCAAAGAGCCCTTCTGTCCTGAACTAGTGGAAGAGGCTGGAGAAGAAGGTTTTGGTTATCCCAGAGCAGAATCCAAGTCTGATTGGAAAGCAGACTTAATCAATCCCCACTCCACTAGCTTACATTTCCTTTCAGCCAAAACTCTAGAGCTGAACCCATGACAGATGGAGCAAATTTCCTGTAAATGAACCTCACCCAAGCAATACACACATGTGGAGTGGCCATCAGTTATCGACATCTTTTGATTACACTTAAGGCATCTTTTAAACCCTGATTTTGCCTTTTCAGACATTGTGACAAGTCAGCAAGGAAAACAGCAACAATCTGTCAGTAAATTAAACTAATCCTAACCATCTACAAGAACTAAAAGGCAGCTTACTGTAACTTCCTAAAGTCTGCTGCAAGCCTAACAGGCTAAAATAAGACAACAGCAAACAGCCAACAAATGGCTAAGAGCCTAACCGGTTAACAAAATATTGCAGAAAACTGCAAAAGCCTAATTCGGCTTAGGATAGGGCAAATAAGCCAAATGGCTGCACACAGAAGAAAACAGGGCCAATGCCCAAAAACTAATATATATATATATATATATATATATATATATATATATATATATATATATATATAAAACAAACCTAACTAACTAGCAAACGGATAATTATTCAGAAAATAATAGCAGAAAATATTAGACTTATCTCTTCAACAGCCTGAGCTGTAGAGAAACGCACGATCAGTTGCAGTGGCAAACTAGATCTGGGGAATGTAATGGTGCATTGTGGGACAGGGCTTTGGCCTCAAGCTGTTAGAGACTTCGAGCTTTGCAAATTGGCCGTCTCAGAGCCAAGGATCAGCTCCGACCCCCCCCCCATTAGTAAGAATGAAGGCCGAGATTGAACAACTTCACATAATTGTTATTTCAACCCTCCAGACTGCAGGGTTGCAGGATGAGTATCTAAAACAGCTAATTAACCAGTGTGAGCCAGAAAATGGAGTTGCTGTACCTTGGGGTGCATTATGGAAAAAAAAATAGAGCAAGAAAGAGAGAAGGAAAAAGTGCCACAGAATGTTCCAGAGAAAAAGTCCTATGCTATAACAGTGGAAGAAGGAATTAAGGAAAAGACAAAGATAAAGGAAATAAAGAAAAATATGTTGTTCAGGTGAGCAACAGAAAAGAAAAAGTTGGACAGATATGAGGTTTGGGACAATGTTATTGTACCTCTGGGAGTAAAAGGTAAAGAGCTAAGTGCTTTCATTTTAATTAACAAGAAACTTTTTTGTGACTTTTTTTTTTAAACTGACCAGGCTATGGAGAACTTTTGGGGGGCCTATAAAAAGAAAGATTTTCCATGGTCAGAATATGTGGTGCAAGCCTTTTTCAGGCAAAAAAAAAAAAAAAAAAAAAAAAGAAAAGAAAGAAAGAATTATGATTCAATTTAGAACTGAAGTGGAAGCAAAAGACTGAGTGAATATTTGTTAACTATATGTAAAGAAGGGTTTGCCACTACTAAAATCTATGATGAAAGAGGACTATGGACTGGGGGTTGGGAATGTGGCATAATGGAACATGACAATGCAATACATATACCTAGTATTAATGTGCATGGCAATATAGGTTTTGTAAGGTATAGAGGATAACCAACGATTTTCTATTTTTGTTCATAGGTTGGTACTAGGCTATCAGCCCTAGGGCCTATACAAGCCTAGCCATAACAATTCCCTGGCTATTTCTTCCCACATTATTTACTTTCCTGGACCCCTGTCTAGCAGGGCGACTGACGTGATCCCTGGGGTGAATTTCCTTTCTCCCATCCAATCGTCAAGGTTCCTCTTGAAGAGGTCCAAAGAGGCACTCTGCTTGACATGTATGGGCAATCTATTCCAGAGTCTGGAGAGTCTCTGGGTCAGGAACCTATCCCTCCAGCATATTTTGTTTATTGTGATGACAAGGTTTAGATCCCTGGAGCGTGTAGCTCTGAGGGATTGGGATTTCTTTAAGTGTAGCATGTCCAACAGCTCTGGGTTTGACATGGCCTTGTATGTTAAGCAGAGATCGCCTCTGAGTAGACGATATGCGACAGAGTATAGCTGGAGTTTAAGGCGGTCAGCGTAGGGCATCTGCTTTAGGCCTGTGATTCTTTTAGTGAGGTATTTCTGAGGCCTTTCCAGTTGTTGCAGATGTCTTGAGAGGTACAAACCAAATGGGGCGTTGTATTCTATAATGGGTCTAATGAGGGATGAGTACAGTGGGACAATGACCTCCTTTTTTCTGGATGAAAAGCCCTTCGTGATGAGATGTGCCACATAGAAGGATTTCCTGACTGTTGTGGTGATGTGGTTATCGAAGGTGAGACCACTGTCCACCTGTGTCCCTAAGTCTCTTATCACACTTTCTGTGTTTAGTGTACTGCCACCTATATGGTAATTCATGGATACATGTTTTTTCCCAAAGGGGATAACAATACATTTCTTGGCATTGAGCTTGAGCCCATGGCTCTGGCACCAAGCATCTGTTTCTGTAAGGCCCTTTTGTAGAGTATCCACATCATTTGGGGATTCAATAATGGCTCCCAGTTTGCAGTCATCTGCAAACTTTGTTAGCCAGAGTCCCTTAGTGTTGACCTGTACTTCAGAGAAGTAGATGCCAAACAAGAGCGGCTCCAGGACTGAACCCTGAGGTACTCCAATTGTCACTTGTCTGGAGCTGGATTTTGAGTCGGCTACTTTTACAGTGTGGGTTCTATCAGTAAGCCATTTAGCAACCCATTGGGTGACATAGGGATTAATGCTCAACTTAGTAAGTTTATCTATGACTCCAGAGTGGGGGATGGTGTCAAAGGCCTTGGCAAGGTCTAGATAGGCTGTGTGGACCACCTTACCCTTATCCATGGCTCTGGAGACTGATTCAAAGAAGTCAATCAGGTTCAGGAGACAAGATCGGCCCTTCACAAACCCAAACTGGGTGGGGTCCAGTGTTTGAAGGTTGCCAATGTCTTTGTTTGTAAGTTCCACGATAATACACTCCATGGCCTTGCAGATAAGGCTTGTCAGACTGATGGGACGGTAGTTTCCGGGATCCAAGGTGGATCCCCCCTTGTGGATTGGGATAACTGTAGCTCTGCGCCACTCAGTGGGCACGAAACCTGAGGTGAGGCTGTGATTAAACATGACACTTAGGTGAGGTGCCAGTTCATATTGTAGTTCATGTAGTACACAGCCCGGGATGTCATCTGGTCCCATGGATGCTGTATTCTTGGCTTTAGAGAGTGCGTTTTGTACCTGTGTGGCCGTTATTACTGGAATTTGGCACTCTTCCGGTATTGAGATGGGCCATTTAGGGGGTGAGAGGGGGGTGAAGTTGGCAATGAATCGATCTGCCAGGATATTGGCAATATCCTTCGGATCAGTATATTTAATGCCATTCTGTTTTAGCTCAGAGCAGATCTGAGCATTGCCATTTAGATTCTTGACATAGTTATAGAATGCTTTGTGGTTGTCTTTGGAATCTTTGGCAATTTTATTTTCGTAACTAGCTTTGGAGGATTTTATGAGGCATCTTAGTTTCTTACTGAGGCTAGTAAGGGAGTTTTTTGCATCCTGGGATTTTCCTCTTTTCTACAAAAGTTTCTTCCTTTTGTTGTAAAGTTTGTTTATGGCAGGGGACCACCAGATTCGCTTCCTTTTTTTGGATGAGAGCATTTTGGTTCTATTTGGGATGGCACGATTCATGCATGAGTGGATGTGCTCGTACAGTGCCTTAGTGTAGGATTCAGCAGTTGAACTTTCAGTTCCCGTCTGCATGGGTGTCATGAAGTTTGTCACTTCTGACTTGAGTAGCATGAAGTTGGCTTTGGAGAAGTTTTTTATGGTGGTTTCTTTACTGGGGGGTGGGGTGGGATGTGGATGTTAAGGGTGATTAGCTTATGGTCAGACCTAACGAGGGGGTGACCATAGGTATGGAGCATTGATTTCCCATGTTGGTAATGACCAGGTCTAGGATAGTGGAGCCCCTGGTGGGACTATGGATTAGTTGATCCAGGGCGTTGGAATTTATGAATTCCAAAAACCGTTGCGCAAAGGTGTTGGGACATGAGTAGTTTTCCCAGTTAATGGCAGGGTAGTTAAAATCACCCAGTATTAGGGTGTTTGGTTCTATCTTAATATTTTCCAGTATGTTTAGAAAGGTGTAGTGAGAATCTTGGGGTATGGTGGGGGATCTGTAGCAAGCTACAATTTGGTTTGCAGTCTTACCTAGTGTTAGTTGCACTTGGAGAATTTCAGACACATTGTGTTGGCCAACTAGCCTGGTGGTGTGAATATCCTTGGTGAATATTGACACTCCTCCACCTTTAGTGTTTCGGTCCTGGTTTGGTGCCTGAAAAGTGTGGTAAGAGTTGTAGCCTGGTATTGCAGGGGTGCTCTCTGGAGCCTTGAACCAGGTCTCAGTTACTGCACAGATATCGATGTTCTCCATTTTTAGGAGTGCCTTGAGAGAGTGCATTTTGAGGTTTAGACTTCTAGCATTGAGTAGCATTACCTTCAGATTTTGCATGCTTGTACCTGTTACGGTGGTGGTTTTGTCCTTTGAAGTTTGTCTAAAAAAAGGCACTATAGGGGTGGCAAGAGCCTTAGCCAGTAACCTGAATCCCAGGGGCGACAGGTGCAGACCATCTCTGGCAAAGCATTGTGGTCTGTCAATCATGTCATCCCAGGCAGACAGATACTGGATCCCCTTTGAATGACACCATAAGCTTAGCCAATTGTTGAAGTCAATCATTTTATCCTTATATTGTGGTATCATTCTGGGCAAAGGCAGGATGCTACTCAGGGCTAGGGTCATACCTGCCTGGGCCACATGATCCGAGAGCTCTTCCATGTCTCTTTTCATGTAGTCCAGGGAGGTACGTCTCAAGTCATTCACTCCGACATGGACAATGACAGAGTCATATTTGTACTTTTTGTGGCGTGACTTGAGTGCATGCGTTATGTGGCAGATCCTGGCACCTGACAGGCAGCGGACTGTAATTTTCTCCTTATTCAACCTGGTGAGAGGGACATCAGTGCGCCGGACTATAGAGTCACCTATGACTAAAGTGTTAGGTACATTGTCTTGCCTTAGAGGCTGTTGCTGGGTGGCACACTGGTGTTGTGAACTATGTGACACATTGGTTGTGATTGGTGTTTGTTTGCGTTTCAGCTTCAGAGGTCTTTGTTGCTTGGGCAGGTTACAATTAAGGGCCTCTGCATATGTGGATTTAGTGTTGCTATATGTGGGTGTTGGTGGTGCGGGTTTAGAAGGGCTATGTGTTGCTTGAGGTGTAGTGTGGGTGTTAACCTTCTCCTCTTGACTGTTTAGCACAATCTTGGGTGGAGAGAGCTTTGCTTCCATTTTGGCTATGTAAGTGCATCTCTCACAGGTTGTAGTGTTGGGTGGTAGGAGGAGAGGGTTGTCTGTGTACATGAGGCAATTACTGCATTGCCCCAGTATGCCCAGATTCACCAGGTGGACAGGAGAAATCACCAGAAGCTGGTTTGGGGCTTTTTTTTTTTTCTTTGCAAAGTATAGGAGCTGTTTCCTTAGCAAGGTACTTTGCAATTATAGGCTGTTTAGTGCCTACTATTAATTTCTCCTTGTTAACAAGGAGAGTTCAGTGTTTCTATGAGTTTAAGGCTTCCTAGTGCTTTCCAGCAGGTATTAGAGAAAGTGCTAGTCACAGGGATGCTTAAAGGTAAGATTGAAAAGAATGCACTCTGCAGTGTGCACTAGAGAAGTTAGATGTGAAAGTAGGTAACTTGAGTTTTACCGGTTTAAAAAGTTAAGGTTTAGTGGAGAGTTACTATTTTTAAAACAGCAAGATGGATTGAAAGGGGTGGTCACTTTTGTATTTTGGTACTATGAAATACTGTAGGATGGCCAATAAATTTAAATACTTGAAGGGGTGGGATTTCAAAAATGATGATTTTGTGATTACTCACATAAGCCAGTGAAAGTAGAGAGAAATGAGATATATGGTCAGATTAACATAAGAGGCGGGCAACTAGAAAGACAGTGGTATTTAACAAGACAACTTAAATGGGTGGGAGGACGGGAAAAATTCTGCCTGACTCAGAACAGAGAGAGCTGTGGTCTCTTTTGAAGTTTTAATATGCTGTTAAAACAGAATGCAAGCAAAACACAAGGTAAAGAAAACAAACTACAGTATTCAAAATATAGAAAGGCAATACAGTAATACAAAAAATAAAAGCAAACTAACCTTTCCTTCACAGCAAAGTGTAGCAGAGTCTGGATGAGCCTTTCTGGTAAAAAAAAGTGATCATTTAATTAATGAATGTGACAAAAAAATTTATATATGTGGTCAGAAAGGCTATAATGCAAAGAAATGTGAAGTGAAATGGAAGAAAATTTGGTAATACAGGACATTCATGGTTAGAATGTGAGGTAGAAATACAAAAAAATGAAAGAAAGTGAAGGTGAAATTATACAAGAAAAAGATTTAGAAAATGTCATACAAAAACAACACAAAAAAAACATAGAATCAGTATTTAAATTTAAGGGGAAAGACAAAGAAGGAAAAAGAAAAAGAAAGCGGCAGATGAAACAAGTGGAGAAGAGTCAGAGTGACATATAGTAAAAGGCAAGAGAAATTCAATAGGAAAGAGTTGGGGACAGAAAAAGAAAATGTAAAATATAATAGTTAAAGAAAATAAGAAAGGTAAGGGATACGAAAATTATTTTAATAATGGTTTTATAAAACTAAAAATATTAGCTTTGAACATGAACAGTATGAAGAATTAAAGAGAATTAGTATTTACAATGGTGTGCTGCAGTAGATATTCAGGTAATAGTGTTAGAATACATTACAATATTAACAAAATAAAGTAAAAGATAGGGTACAAACAGAAAAAGTTTGGAATGGTACGGTTATTTGGAACATAGGCAAAGAAAAATGCTCATGTATATGTAAATTATGCAAAGAAAATATACAAATATTAGATATTACAATAGTAGAACTGGGCTGAACAACAGTAGTGGATTTAAAATGGAAAAAATATCTATATAGACTAGTAGCTTTATATGCGTATGTAACAAAAAAGAAAGAAAGAAAAACTATGTTTAAAAGTATACTTCATTATGTTTGTGTTAACACTGCTATAATAATGGCAGGTAACTAACTGCAATTTGAGAAATAAATATAATAGTGGTGATGTCAAAATGATGACTGGAATTATGAAAAGTGAAAAATTAAAAATTTGGGAAAACAAACAAAGGACTTATAAAAGAACTGAAATAAGACAGAAATTTATTATTTTTTGATATAAGAAGGCCTAAAAAATATACAAAATGAATCAAATATACTGGGTTTTCTGATCATGTGGCAATTTGGATAGGAATTTATGAAAATAAGGAATATATTAAAATAGGAAAAGGTACAAAAATAGGAAAAGAAAATGAATTAGAAGCAGGATAAAGAAAGGAAATTATAGAATTATAGTAACAACATACTGGTATGAGAGATTTTTATGAAAATTGGACAATTTGATAGATTCTATTCAAAAAGAAATACAAAAAGTATTTCAGAATGCATAGAAAAGAAAAGAAAAAAAGAAAAAGAAAAAATGGAATACAAAATATTAATTCAAAATATTTAAAGATTTAACAGAGAAAAAATCGTTTTAGGAAAACGGAAAAAGAATTTTATAAAATAAATCAGGATAAGGTTAATACATTATTACATAAGCAAAAATATTGTTTACAAGGGGGAAAAAAGAAGTAGCACCATACTTATGTAAGACAGTAAAAGAAGAAAAGATAATGGGAGAATTAAAAAATAAAAAAGAGAAGTAAAAACAAGAAGAAATATATGAAATTAAGGAATGTGCATTAGATTTGTATAGTAAAAAAGTTAACATATAACAAATTAACAATGGGGAAAATTTAAATAAAGGAAGACAATAAATATTTAGAAAGAAAAATAAACATAAATGAGCCGAATGAGATCTTGGACAGATGTTAACATTAATTCAGTGACAGGTATGACTGGAATTGAATACAGTATATATAAAGAAATGTACGATTAGCAAAAAAATGGCATTTACAGAAGTAATGAACGAGGGGCTAGAAATAGGAATAAAGTATAAAGAAATTTGTACAGGTGTGATAAAATTTATATTAAAGAAAGAAGATAAAGATGAAATAAAAAGAAACTAGAGACCAATTGCAATAAATAACAGACTATAAAATGTTCATGGGAATAGCAACTAAAAGATTACAATCTAAAATAGAAAGACTACCTGATCAGAATGTGTTTGGGAGAAAAGATAAGGGAAGTCAAGACCTATTGTGGATAATAAGGGAAGTAGTTGATATTAATAATAAAAAAGTGGAAACAAAAATCATGGTAGGGGATGTCAGTAAGGTATATGATAATATTAAGTATGAAGCATCATGGGTATTTTACAAGCACATAAGTGAAAAAATATTACAGGTAATTAAATCAATATATGAAAGAATTATGTGAGACTAAATGTAAATGGTTGGATTGGGGATCATTTGAAAACAGAGTGTGGTATAAAACAAGGATGCCCTGCAAGCAGTATGATCTTTGCTAAAATCATGAACACAACAGTAATGGAAATCAATAAAATATCAAGTAAGGGAGGCTATAGAATGATGGAAGAAATACAGTTGTCAATAATGTCTACTTATGCTAATCATGTTGTAGTAATAGTAAAAACTAAAGCCTGGGTGGAAAAAAAATAACAGGCAATTACGTATACAGTTGAGGGCAATTGGTTTAAGCATAAAGAGAAAATTAAAGTATTTGGGTATGGAGGCATTATAGGAGGTGTGGAATATGAGAAGAGTACAGATATTTTAGGAATAGTATTTGGAAGTGCAAAATAAACACATGAACAATGGGACAAAACTATTGCAGAAATCAAAGACATGATTACATTCTGAAAGACAAAAAGAAAGTATGCAGATATTTTTTTCATTTATTTGGGGGTCAAGACTGAACCAGTTGTGGGGAATTTTTTATATGAAAGATGAATAGGGGGGACTGGGGCTGATTAATCCAATTATACATACTTAAAGAGGTTGCATGCACAAAGTATTAAAAGGAGTAATGAAAAATAATAAAAAGACTTGTTAGAAACAATAATGTATTGTAAATATAAGAAATGAAAATGAAAAAGTAAAACTGTTTTTAATGAAGAAATGAAAAGATTTTACAACAAAATTGTATTGTAGAAATTAAAAAAAAATGTGATTGAAAAGAATGGTATGTTAACATTATGAGATCATTTTACTTGGTGGATCCAGGGAAAGAGTTAGAAATATATAAGAAAAAACAAGTAATCTCTGTGGTATCCCCAAAGTCTCAAAACAACCCACTAAAGTGTAGTGGGTCCAAAAACAAAACAGTTAAGAAACTTCTCTGTGTGGAAGATTTTCAGTCCATATATTTCTAATTAATCACTGTATATTAATCAGATCAGACAATAGTAGTAGAAGTAGTGAACTTAAACTCGTCTTAAGTCAAAACAAAACAAAAAAATAATAATAGAAAATATATAATTGTACAGCATTACTAAGTATTCGAAAGTAATCCAAGCAAGGCAGGCAGTCTGTTTCCAGTCGAAGGATTATTATTTTTGTTTTGTTTTGACTTAAGACGAGTTTAAGTTCGCTACTTCTACTACTATTGTCTGATCTGATTAATATACAGTGATTAACTAGAAATATATGGACTGAAAATCTTCCACACAGAAAAATATAAAAGAAAAACACAATAATGATGAGCTACAGATATTATATATAAAAAAAAAAAAAAAATTAAAGAATGCAATGACTTTTTGTGGAGACTGTTCATAGGAAAATTACCAGTGGGGGCAAATATGCCATACAAAACAGGGTAGAATATGTAATAAATAAAGAATTGAAAACCACAGAACATTTTTTTAAATGTGAGAGAATTCAAAAACTGTGGAAAGAAGTATGAAAACATGAGTTTATTAAAATGTATTTAAATTTTGAAATGGTAAACATGGACATGATAGAGTATGGGTTTTATGGGAGTAGATCCCAGAATGACGCACAGAAAATGGGCAAAATCATATTCGATGTAACATGGATCATATGGAATGAAAGACAATGAAATCAAATACAATGGAAAATGGAAGTTGACAAAATACTGGAAAAAATATGGTTTTGGTTGCTAAAGAGGGAAGTGAATGCTTAAAAATGGGAATAATAATATACTGACTGATGTTAAAATATGTAAAATAAATTAATTGTATATATGTATGCAAATAAAACCCCCTACTCATCTTTGTTGAATGTGGGAACCATGTTGGTGGACCACTTCTCTGTTTCCGTTCTAGGAGCAGAGGAGGCCTGGAGAAACCGAGAGGCAGATGGAAAGAGAAGGAGATGATGGAGAAGTGAAGGAAATAAAGGAGAAAGGAAATATCAAGACCAGAGAATGTGTGCAGGATTCAGAGGAAATGTTTCAAAGAGACTTGTCTGATGAAGATGAGTCAGAAAATGATGGATGTATAATTGCAACTCTCCCATTGGAAGGGTTGCAGGATGATTTATTTAAGAAATGGTGGTGCAGAGTTAAGCAGTTAATGAAGAAGATGTTTCCTGTGCGACATTATGGAGAAAATACAAAGAGAGGACGCAGGGACAATCCTGAAGAACAGTGGTGAGATGGACAAGAAAACATATGCAGAGAAAGTAAAAGAAGGCAAAAGTGGAGTAGCAAAAAAGGACGAAAATAAAAACAGAAGTCCATGGTAAGGATTCAAAGTAAAGAAGACAAAGAAATGGACAGGTATGAAGTGTGGGACAATTTAACAACAGGTAAGAACATTTATTTTTAGTAACAGAGACATTTTGTGACATATTTGAGACTATTTTTTCAATGGAATGTTTTCTTGGAGAATATTAAAAAAAGAAAGACTGTAACCCATGGAATATTTATGTGATAAAAGCATTTAATAAGGGAAACAAAAAAGAAGATTCATGTACAATTTTGAACAAAGGTAGAAAGTAAGACTTTGAAAGGACATTTGAATGTTTTATGTAAAGAAGTACTAAACATTGCAAAAGTTTATGGACTGGTAGCTGGGAATGTAATATTGTGTTAAAAATAGAGAAAAAATTGTATACCAAGTACAGTAAATGTCGAGGGAATAGGGGAGTTGTAAAATACTGGGGACAATCTAAAACAAGTTTCTTTTGTGGAAAAGGACACTATATAAGTAACTGACAAAAAATGTTATATTTGAGGGAAAATGGGACATGATGTTAAAATCTGAACTGAAATGTTATAAATGTAATAAAATTGGACATTTATGAATGGACTGCAAAAATGAAAATAACAGTAAGGAAAGAAAATGAACAAAAAAGTTTTAGAAGCTGTAGAAATAGAAACAATTAGATAAGAAAAAATAAGAGAAAGTACATAGAAGAAGGTTCTGACATAAGTGAAGAAGACAAACTGGGAAGTAGTAAAAGAGAAAAAATTCTATTGGTAAAAGGGTAAAAGACAGAAAAAGAAAACAAAGGGATAAGTACAAATTTAAAAACAAAAAGAAATGGATGAAAAATAATATACACAGCTACAGATTGGAGCTTGGTATAACAGTTAAGGTGTTTGACTCACAGACACAAGATACAGAGTTTGATTCTTACCTTTAGAAAGGAAACTGGTTTGGCATAGCATGGCCTATTAAGAAAACTGGCCTAGTAGTTAGCTATGAACTTATGAAAACATGAATCAAAGTGAAAATGAAATGTTAGAGTACTTTCTGTAAATGTGAACAGTATTAAGAATACAGTAAGAAGAATAGGAATTTTGGAGTGGTGTAATACGTGTGATGTAGCTATAATAATAGAAGATTTTTAACAAATGAAAGATTATAAAACAGAGAAACTATGGGGAGTAAAGATAATTTAGAATTTGGGACATGACAGATATTCTGGAACAGCTGTACTCTTCAGAAATGCGGTACAGATATTAGATGTAACTTTAGCAAAATGGGAATATTAACCATTGTAGATTTAAAATGGAAAGAACAAGTACACGGAGTTATAACATTATATACTTATACTAACCAGGGGTGTAGCTAGGATTTCCAAATTTGTACTCACAGCTCTCAAACTGCTACCCCCCTCCCAGCCAAGCTACGGCCATTCTCGTAATTCACGGTTCGCTCTTTCAGTGTTGATGAAGAGGCATTCGCTGTAATGCCTCTTCAGTAATATAATATAGATTCACTCAAACTCGGTTCCTTGACTTGAAAATGAACCTGAAAGTCAGTTCTTTGAAAAATGCAGCGTGGTAGTTGGGGTAGAGGATTCATGCTTTTGTTTTCTGTAACTAAGGTACAGGTTTTGAGCTTGAGTAAATTACTAACTACCTGCTACCCCTAACTAGGGTGTTTCATTCACACACACACCCCTACCTACCTCTTAGTGCAAGAAATATAGACAAAGCCTAAAATAAACAGGGACAGATATTAAATAATGCCCTCGTGAACTTAGAAAGTTGCTAGAATAACCGGATTTGTGCTAGTATGAGAAAGTTGCTAAAATAACAGGATTTGTACTAATATGAATTTTGCTAAAGGACATGAAGTCTGAAACTCAAATGCCCGTCATTATTTAGCAACTTCAGCCTTCAATGATTTTCTAGAAAATCACAAAATTTATGAGGAACAGACAAAAAATATGGGGCAAAAATCTGGACATTCTGAAAAATGTGGACAGTTGAGAGGTATGCTACCTACCTACCACACACACACACACACACACACACACACACACACACACACACACACACACACACACACACACACACACCTCTCAACCTCTTACAGCAACAAACCCATAAATAAAAATGAGGCAAAGGCCCAAAAATAAGGAAATTTTTTTTTAAATATTGCTCTTATAAACTTAGAAAGATAATAGAATAGTAGTAGGTCTTGCATTAGTACGAACTTTCTGAAAGGTATGAAATCTGAAACTCAAATGTCTGCCATTATTTTCTAACTTCAGGCTTTAATGATTTGCCACTAATTTGCCAGAAAAACCACAGTTTTATGAAAAACAGACCAAAAATGTGATGCAAAAATATAAAATTGCCAGACAATACAGCTGGGAACCTGAGAAGGGACACCATTTTAATATGAGCACAGTTAACTTGAGCAGCTGACAAAATTAGAGAATCTACATGCATTTCTGGAATAAAAGTAATGTATAACTCTAATCATTACAGTTATTTATAATTGTAAGCCCTCCACGTTTTCTTCCAAAATTGCTATTTTGCGGAGGGATTATTAGGGGGAGAGCAACATTTTGAGCCAAAATTGGGGACAATTGAGAGGTTTGGATATTCCTAATTCTATAAAGCGATTTATTTGCACATACCTCTCAACCTCTTAATGCAGGAAATTTGGACAAGGCCAAATATATTGGGGGAGCATACAAACAGTACTAAAATTGATCTTGTACAAACATAAGACAGTTGACAGAATAACAGGTCTTGCTTTAGCATGCATTTTTCTGAAGATTATGACATCTGAAACTTAACGTCGGTCATTATTTAGTGACTTCATTCCTAAATGATTTGCCAGACAAGTTTTATTTTGCATTTTACAGCATGAACACCAATAAATATCTGCTAAACAAAGCAATGCAGTCTCACAATGAAACTAGACTTAGCATTAAAACTTATCTGCCCTTGAAACCTCACATTCATTGAAACAGCATTGAAACCCACATTCAAAGAAAATACATTTTGCCAGTGGCAGATAAAGATTAACTTTGGGCTGTTTTCAAAGCATAGGCCCCTTGCACATGAAATATACACGTGCTCTTTGATACACCTTTCTGGTTGTATTAAATTATATTCCTTGTACAAATCAGTATAGTTGTTAGAGAGTGTTTTAAATTTATTGTTTTGAACATTTTTCCAGTAAACAATGGAACGAAATGCATGCACCAATAATGACAAAACAGCCCAATTCAGAACATTTCCATCATAAAAGTCTACTCAAACTTCTACAGTCCACCAATATCAGTAAATATGCACAATCTCTGAACTAGTAAAAGCCATCTACATAATTCCACATTAAAGAAATCTGTAACTAATGAAGAGGCTGCTGCTAGCAAACAACTTTATATTTCATGGTTTCATCTACAAATAAAGTGCCTGTTGCCCTTGAGGAATAAATTGCCTATGTTGCATTAAAAAAAAATGATACGCTAGTAATATTGCAATAGGAAATGGATGGCAAACTGATAACAGGTTCATAGTTGCTACTAGATATCTTCGCCAAAAAGGACTACAGCGTCCACCCCTCTTTACAACACAGTACAGTATCAGCAATGCATTTACCTATTGTGGGAGAAGAACCCACAGCCTTCTGCATCAAAAGCAAGTACACTACCTGTTGTGCTATTAACAGTACAAGCAGACTCAGCATAAGCAGCACTAAACTTCAGTTCCCCTGCAGCTCTCAGCTCCTTGTAAAATGTACTCGACACTCAGCTGTATCTCTGAACTTTGCAGCAAAAGAAATCTGGAAAAAGCCAACATTTACTGAGGGGGGGGGGGACAACAGCCCAAAAACCAGGGACACATTTTAAACATTGCTTGTATAATTTTGGAAAGTTGCTAGAATAAAATGCTGTGTTACCACCATGCATGTCTTGAACCAGAACCATATGCACTACAGTCAGTGCAACATACCACTATGCTAAATCAGCAGGTTGAACAATAGAAAGACTGAAACTTAATGGCTATCATTTAGAGAGCTCTCAACCTCTTAGCACAAAAAAAAAAAAACCTAGAAAACAATAATGAGGGAATACAAATTCAGTTATCACTTCACACCTTAGCATAAAAAACCTGGACAAACAACAAAAACAATAATGGACGAATCTGTACATTTCCCCAACATTCAGTAAAACAAAAAAATATTTCTCCTGTTGCAGAAACTGGTGACCTGCAGAACAAGATCTGTGAAGTGTTAATAGTTCTTGGGTTGCAATGCTAGCTCTGACCCCTCAGGAAGAGCTTGGGCAGGATGTGCCAGTGTTCATTGCATAGGACTAGAGATGACAATCTTTACAAAAGCCTGGACGCTTTATATTTTCTTTGGCTTGAGTTGTAAAATAACTCTGAATAGCTTATAAATGGCTCTGAGAGGAATGTTTATGATCATCATTCAGGGATAAAATACCAGCACACCTGCTACAGAAGATGTTTAAGATACTTGTGTTCCACGCTGCTGCTATCATAACTCTCAATTTTTCAGATTTTCACAGAATGTCCAGATTTGTGCTTCATATTTTTGGTCTGTTTTTCATAAAATGTATGTTTTTCTGGCAAATCATTTAGTATTGAAGTCACTAAATTATGACATACATTTAAGTTTCATGCTTTATATTATTCAGAAAATACATGCTAACATAGATCGTATGATTCTAGCAACCTTCTAAGTTTGTAAGAGCAGTATTTTAAATATGTTCATATTTTTTGTGCCTTTGTCTCCCATTATTTTAGGCTATGTCCAGAATTATGTTAAGAGCTAGAGTGGTATGGCTGATATTGTATCTCAGTGGGATAGGAAAACATCATCACGTCCATATGTTTAACATGACCAATACAAAAAGGCTTGAAATGGATTCTGGGAAGGAGAAAATAAAACACTAAAACATGATCTCATTAATATGTCAGGTCCCATGACAGCCACGTTGTGGAAAAGATATTAAAATCTTTTAAGAAGAACCTAGAGTTATTTTAATGCATTAAAATGACTGAAAAAACAAAGATATAATGAAAAACACATTTTTGAGTTAAGCTGTGGAGTTTTCCTTTAAAGGCGTGCAAAGGGAATTTTAACATCATACAATGCAATTGTCATAATGAACCACATTAACTTGAAAGCATAATTACAACATATTGTGAAAAGTGTTTTCTTCTTTGAAAAATAATGATATATAAAAACATTACTAAGGTACTCTTCACAACTTGGTAATTCTCATTCTTAAAATACTCAATCGATATGTTTTTTTTTTGGCGGTAAACTCTGACAACTGAAAAAAAATTAAAAATAAACAGTAGTGTAACCAGTTGTACTTACACACACACACACACACACACACACACACACACACACACACACACACACACACACACACACACACACACGCGGGCACATACACTTACCTGTTAATCCCCTAACGATAATCCATTTGTTATTAGCTATGCACATATCCCGCTCACACACAAGAACCCCTTACCTGATAATCCGTTCACCTTCCACAGCGATAATCCATTTGCGATTAGCTATGCACATTTCCCGCTCGCAGCCAGCCAACCGGACATGACGTGATTATGTAATTCCGACTGGCTGGTATGTGAGCTCAATTCCGACTGGCTGGTATGTAAATATAACTTAAAGGAGCCACGCTGTTTTTTTTTTTTTTTTATTAAAAATGCTACCCCCTCTTCTAAATAAGTTGTACTGAAATCAGTACGCCTCCCGACGTCCCTGATACTAACCGTAAAGAAAGGGAAAGCTTATTTAATCAGACTTTAGACTAGTAGTAGGCATCCCTCAATGCCAAAGGATCTTGGGTTTGTGCCTCTACTGGACTGATTTGAGTTGCATCTTCTGTGGCTTTGCAATCCAATCTAGGAGTGTCAGTCCTTTCTACACTCCAGGTAGCAGTAGGTACATGTAGGTCTGGTATCATGGGCATGGATCTTCCTGAGGGCTCTCTTACTGCCTGCTCTCCTTGCTAAAGTGGTTTCATACATAGCGAGAGCTTCCTTCACTTCTTGTTTCCAGGCAACCTTGTCTGAGGTGAGAGAACACCAGTTGTTCATATTGATGGAGAGAGCACTGAGGTGATACTTGCATCTGTTTTTGTAGTGCCATCTGGGTCACCCTTTCAGCTTCTTGCCTGACTCCAGCTCTCCAAAAAGGGGGTAAGTTTGGTATTCAGCCACCTGTCATATGTGAAACATGACCCACCCAATGCATACGTCTCTGTTTCAGGAGGGTAAACACGGAGGTGGTGCCTGATCTCTCAAGCACTGTGTGTTGGAGAAGTTGTACTGCCATGAGATACCAAGTATGCGCCTAAGGCAGCACATATGGAATACATGACAGTCCCCTTCATGAAGGCCCTGATAAGGCTAAGCAGTACTGCATGACAGCTCATCTTTGCCAGAATTGCAGACAGACCTTTCCTACTGACAAAGTCCAAATGCCTTGGTCAGATCAATGAAGGCAATACAAGGAGGTTTGTTCTGCTCCCTACACTTACTGTGTAGTTGCCTAATACAGAAAACCATGGCTACAGTAGACCATCCAGCTCTAAACAAACACTGAAACTTGGGGTAAACTCTCTCTGCAAAAACTTTGAGCCTCTTTGGGACAACATATGCAGCTTCCCCACAGTACACAGAAGGGAAATACCAAGAACAGTTGGTACAATCTCTTTTGTCACCCTTATTCTTACAAATAGTAACTATGTTAGCATCCCTCATATCTTGCGATACACTACCTTATCTTTAGACTATGTAGTGATAGATAGGAATAATATAATAACAAGAGAGTCTTTAATTGTGATTTAAGAGGCAAGCATGAAAATAAAGGAAATCATAAGAAAAATGTCAGAAGTTATAAGATGTCGTAAGTTAAAACTTTGGGACACAGATTCAAGGACTTACAAAAGAGGTGTGTTGTTGTTGTTGTGTCTTTCATCTTATCCCGGTTAGGGGATGCCACAGTGGAACTCCGGTCCGCTAATGTTTGGTAGTGGATTTTTACATGCCGAGTTACCAGCCCTGACGCACAACCTTCAACGAAGGCACACCCATTCACGCATGCCTCCACAAAGAAGACGCTCTAGCTGAGAATCGAATGGGACAACGTCTTGCTGTGAGGCGACAACGCTACTGCAGCACCACTACCGCACCACAAAAGGGGTATGTATGCAACTGAAATACATAATTTTACAGTATCAGAAGGCTTAGTTATAGGAGAAGGGGGTAGTTCAAACAGGATTTTCTGATCATCTTGCAACATGGCTAGAAATAAAAGAAAATAAGGAATGTATAAAACTAGGTAAAGGAATAGGTTCATAGGTTGGTACTAGGCTATCGGCCCTAGGGCCTATACAAGCCTAGCCATATCAATTCCCTGGCTATTTCTTCCCAGAATATTTACTTCCCTGATCCCCTGTCTAGCAAGATGTCTTGTGAGGTACATACCAAATGGGGTGTTGTTCTCTATTATGGGTCTAATGAGGGATGAGTACAGTGCGACAATGACCTCCTTTTTTCTGGATGATAAGCCCTTAGTGATGAGGTATGCCACATAGAATTTCCTGACTGTTGTGGCTATGTGGTTATCGAAAGTGAGACCACTGTCCACCTGTGTCCTCAAGTCCCTTATCACACTTTCTGTGTTTAGTGTACTGCCACCTGTGTCCTCAAGTCCCTTATCACACTTTCTGTGTTTAGTGTACTGCCACTTATGTGGTAATTTATGGGTACATGTTTTTTTCCAGAGGGGATAACTATACATTTCTTGGCATTGAGCCTGAGCCCATGGCTCTGGCACAAAGCATCTGTTTCTGTAAGGCCCTTTTGTAGAATATCCACATCATTTGGGGATTCAATAACGGCTTCCAGTTTGCAGTCATCTGCGAACTTTGTTAGCCAGAGTCCCTTAATGCTGGCCTGTACTTTAGAGAAGTAGATGCCAAACAAGAGCGGTGCCAGGACTGAACTCTGAGGTACACCACTTGTCACTTGTCTGGAGCTGGATTTTGAGTCTATTTTTACAGTGTGGGTTTTGTCAGTAAGCCACTTGGCAACCCATCGAGTGATATAGGGATTAATGTCCAGCTTAGGAAGTTTATCTATGATTCCAGAATAGGGGATGGTGTCAAAGGCATTGACGAGGTCCAGATAGGCTGTGTGGACCGCCTTACCCTCATCCACGGCTCTGCAGAGTGATTCAAAGAAGTCAGTCAGGGTGAGGAGACAAGATCGGCCCTTTACAAAACCAAACTGGGTGGGGTCTAGTGTCTGAAGGTTGCCAATGTCATTGTTTATAAATTCCATGATAATGCGTTCCATGGCTTTGCAAGTCAGGCTCGTCAGACTGATGGGATGATAGTTCCCGGGATCCAAGGTGCAGTGGGATAACTGTAGCCATGCGCCACTCATTGGGTACGAAGCCTGAGGTGAAGTGAGGTGCCAGTTCATTTTGTAGTTCATGTAGTACACAGCCCAGGATGTCGTTTATAATAAAAGGGATAAACGAGAAAGCATGGAATGAAGAAGGAAAGAGATTGAGAACACTTTATAAAAAACTGGTCTGAAAGTGGTTGATATTCAAGTTTTCTATTTACAGTGGCAATATAATATGAGAAAAGTTGAGAAAGAAAAAATATAAAAGAATATATAAATGATGCACTGGAAATTTTATAAAAATGACAAAGTATTTTGACAAAGAAAAAGAATTATATGAAAGAAATAAAAAAATGCAGGTATTGGTATACAAGCAAATATATTTTTACAAGGAAACAAGAAGTGTAGAGTTACTTAAGCAGATTAGTAAAGGAAGATGGTAGTGTAATGAGAAAAATAAAACAATGAAAAAGGAGAAAAACTCATGAAAAGATTATGAATAGTGTAGTTCAATATGTACAAGAATTTTTTTTTTAAAAAAAGAAGGTAGTGAAAAACATAGAAAGTAAAAAAAAAAGTTACAAGACAAAGAAATTAAAGAGTTGGAAAAGATTTCTTTAAATGAACTAAATAAAGTATTAGCACAAGTAAATATAGATTCAGCTGCAGGCCCAGATGGAAGAGGGAATGAAGTGTACAACAACTTAAGGGACTGGCAAAAAAATGGTTAAACAAAGGTTTTATGTATAAAGAATTATGGACTGATATACTTAAATTCATATGGAAGAAGGAAGACAGAATAGAATAAAAAACTGTAGACCAATATTACTGAATAATAATGATTATAAGAACTTTATGAAAATAATACAAAAGAGATTTGGAACTAAGATTGAAAATATTATGGAAGATAGAATATACAGTATACAGGGGAAGGTTATCAAGAATTATTAATGAACAGAAAAGAAGTGAAAATCATGACAGGAGACCTGGATGATATTATGAACAGAAAAGAAGTGAAAATCATGATAGAAGACCTTAAGGCATTTGACACAATTGGACGTGAAATGTTACGGGTAATAATGAAAGAATATAATCTCAGTGAGAAAGTGGGAAACTATGTATGCCAGCATATAGTAATAATAAAGTAAAAGGGAATAGCCTGCCAATTCATGTGAAGCAGAGCATCTCTACCACACTGTTCAAAAGGAACCTGGATGAGTGAATGGGGCACTGTAAATTCTTACCAGGGGTAGTGCCCACAACCCTCCTGGACATGGGAAGTCAGTACTAAATACAATCCTGAGTATTGACTTGAGTATCTATGGTATTACACTGGGATGAAAACAGTTATGATCCTATAAAAAAACTGCTGCTATATAGGGTCATGTTTTTAAATGCATTACACAGAAGAAAAGACCAAACACGAGATAAAGTCTGACTTTAACATAAACCACTCATTTGTCTTTCTACTAGATCTGTTACAACTTTAATATTTCCTGCATTCAACCTAAAGAGATCTACTCTTTTTCTCTCATGTTTGTTTTGAGTTGTCTTTTTCTAATAACTGCTGATATTCTATAATTTTAATATTAATTCTCTTACTCACACAAAATCTCCCAGGTGGACAATGACATTTTTTAAACGTTTTTTTATATGATTTTAGATTAATTTCTGTTAAAGCATATAAGCAAGGTAGTAAAGTGTACAAAGCAAATTTTGCAGATAACACAATATGTGGTTCTGTGACTTTCACATTACAATAACTCATTTTCAGACATGAATATATTCAACAACGTTGTACCTCAAGGCTTGGTACTAGGCCCAGCCCACTATTTTTCTTTTTATCAATGACGTTACCATAGACCTGCCTAACTTTAATCTTAACATGTATGCAGATGGTATTCTTATGAATGAATGCAGCAAACATCATCAGAAACGTCAAACATCTTCATTCTAACTTGTCAAAATTATCTAACTGGCTCCATAATGATAAACTATTATTGTATTCAAAGAAAACAAATGTTTTGTTGTTTGCAACCCCCCATCCACTTTCAATAACTGAAGACTTTAAAAGATGACCATCCCTAGCAAAACACAACGCAGATATCTCAGACTCACGTTAAATTTCTCTCTCATCTTTACACTGCATACCAGTAACAGCACCACAAAAGTTCTGTCTCACCTAAACTGTTCTAGCAAAACGCTAAGCAACTTCACCTACTGCACGTGCAACTATAGCCAAAAATGTCTTAATTCCAAATCTAGAGTATTAGTTGCCCCTGTCAAGCCTACACTCCCCCTAGAGTAACTCATAAAATTACAAATTACAGACAGCAAAATAAGTCAGTTTACTCTTCTAGCAGAAATGAGTATGCATCACGGACACATACCTAAACAACTTCAACTGTTAATCTATTCCACAAAGGGCGACCCTGCGCTATGCTATTTCTTCACTTTGCTTACTGATCCCTCTAAAAAGGGCCTTTTTCAACAGGGATCAAACTTACACATTAAGAAATAGCCAGAACAACTTCCTTATCTGGCCTGTTGTCAGTTCAAAACCACAATAGACAATTGATTTGTTGCATTGTTGATTGCTCAGAATATTTGTTTTTCTAAATATCAACAGTATAATGTAATTTAATTGTATATTCTTCACAATATTATGTTAGCACATTATGTTGTATATTGTACTTGTATATCATACCGTTCTTCAGTTTCTGGGTCATGACTGAAATGGGTCATCAAAACAACTCACTCACTCACTCAGTAAACAGGTTACAAGTAAATAAAATGAATATGACAAGACCTAAACTTCCCCATGCCACTTATTTCTTTTGTATAAATGTTGCTACTTTATTTGTTTCTGTGTTAATATTTTCATTCTGCTGTGTCACTCCTGGGAAACCTGATTTTTTTTTTCTGAGGTTCACAATGCATTATTAATTCATTCATTCATTCATTCATTCATGCAGGTCCTATATAAGTAAACAAAGTAGCACAAATATTTATAAACATGGATTTTATAATGGGCATACAGATCTTGAGTCACCAAACAAGAAGAGAGACTATATTAACAGTTGATGATTCAAAGACAGCTAAACAATGAATGAAGACTGTGGGGATAATAAGTTATAAAGGTGGTCTAAGCTGCAAAAAATGTCTTTTGCTTTTCTTTGCATGCTGGATATGCGAGGCCTTATCTGGAACATTGCATCTCTTCTGACATCATAATCATAATCTCCTTAAAAATAATATCAAATTAAAGGCAGACAAACTTAAATCAGCAACACGGTGCTATGTGTAAGGCAAACATCTAACTTGGACAAAGAGTGACACATGCTCGTGCACACACTGCTATGTGGGAGCATGCATGGCCCCAAGCATGTACACACACACAGACACACACACACAGACACACACACACACAGACACACACACACACACACACACAGACAGACACACACAGACAGACACACACAGACAGACACACACAGACAGACACACACACACACAGACAGACACACACAGACAGACACACACACACACAGACACACACACACAGACACACACACACACAGACACACACACACACACACACACCCTTCAGAAAAGAAAAAATGGGTAAAAGGTCCCTGATAACACTATCAAATTGGGAGCAGAGTCCATAACAAATGAGATGCTAACATATGAGAGGAAATGTCATACGGCTAAAAGATAGCAGCATAATTAGTAACATGAAAAACACTTCTTTAAAGTAAGGGTGGCAGTTAACACAGAGCACACTACAGTGAGATGTAATAGAGGTAAACCCAGTGGAGTAATACAGAGGGGCCTGCTGTAAGTAAAGTGTTGCATAACAAAAGTAGGAAAGCAAAAAAGAGCGTAAGCTGGAATGTGGTGAACAAAATGGAAGCAAACAGGCAGACTGGACTGGTTGGGGGGGGGGGGCCTTTTTGCATCACATTTTAATGAATTGATAATAATGGCGTACCAAATGGTATTGCAACTCAAACTGCATCAAGTCAGTACTGAAAGTGCACATACACCTTTTAATTAAAAATTGTTAAAAATAACAGTAATGAATGGATGAAGCTGGTCTGCTTGTGTAGGCATAAGCCTCAGGCTTATAATGTTAATAGCATGTTAGAGGTAATGGGAATGAACCATGTGCATCTCAAAGGTACATGGAAAGAAGAGAAGAACTATGTGTGTAAGGGACAGAGCTCCTTTGCTGGTGAAGAAGAATGTATATGGCCCCATGCCTAATCACCCTACAGCAATAAACAGTGATGAAATTCCAGTTCTGAGCACACTATGCAATGTGATAACACTGCTGCAATTCTGTGTTCCTATGGAATATTGGGGGGGGGGGGGTATGGAATCTCTGGTTACACCAAGAAAGATAAGTGTGTTGCTAAAAGGTAAAATGGGAGATGCATACTTTGTAAGACAGGTTTAAATTTCTGGGTTTGGGTTTGTCTTTTAGGGTTAATAGCAGGATTTCACTGTTAGGGTTGGAGTTTTAGGCTTAGGTAGTATGTTTTAAGATTAGATTAGGGTAGACGTTTTATGATTAGGGAGATGATTTAGGGCTAGGGTGAGAGATTTAGGGTTATGGAGTAGACTGCAGGATTATGGTTTTGGTAGGAGATGGGTTAAGGATGGAGTCTTAGGGTCAGGGAAGCATGTTTAAGATAGATGTCAAAGTATTAAGGATAGAAGGGATTTATAGCATTAGGCTTTAGTATATCTAAATGCTTTGATTACTTACAGAAAAACATGTGCAACTCACATTCTAGAAACGAAGACACAAAAGTGATTTACACCTGCATGTTGCAAGTAACCAATGCCTTACCTATGTGAACCTCAAGAACAGCACTGGACAACAGGCAATGATATTCCCTCTAATGCCTTCAGTTTTATCAGGTCTTGCAAGTCACTTCACCACCAGACTGATAGTCCAAGTCACGGGTTATGTACATCAAAAGAGGGGCTCATCAGAAAAAGTGACATTATTAAACAGATGGAAATGACAAAAATGAGAAAACTGTATGGTGACCACTGTTCTTCTATTGCTAACATGGTGAGAACTGAATATTCGATTTTTATCATTTTTATGAAGCTGCCTATGCCTATAACCTTGCACAACTGGCAATAAATTCAGATATTCTCAATGTACTCATTTGATCTAATAATATCTATGACAAAAATGGAACATAAGTAAGAAACTGCTAAATATTTTAGTACTACAGTGTCACTTTAAGATAAAATTACGTGATGTGATCATAGTTACTAATCGAGAAAAAAAACAGTATGTGAAAATTATTTACATTCAAGATGGTCATGTTTATGTTATTATTCAGACACAATATTACTACGTATTCTGTTCTTCAACCATACCATACAATTTTCTATTTATAAGTAAAAGTATTTTACTCAGTTTAGACAATCATGCCACTAAAAAATAATCTAACTTCATTTCCCTTCCTACTTTTCAGGACTCGTTTATCAGTGTTGCATTTGTGCAGTGTTCATTTAATGTATGATGACAAGGCAGGTGGTCCAATCCAAACACACTTTTTTAAATACAAACACAAAAAAATATAAAAATGATCAAAATGAAGCCAGAAGCAGATTAAAGACTATGAAATAATCTCACATACAATAGACTAGACTCAAATAACACTGTTTTCCTAAACAATCCACTGGTAAAGAAATACTGAATATTCTTAAATAAGTGTGTTATTTCCAGAAACAAACTTAAAACTCCGATAGAACAGCAAATGTTTAGTGGAAAACCTATTAGCAACATGGTTAGTTGGTTAATCAGCTGGGTAGTGAGAAGAAAAAGGATTTAACTCAAATTAAGTATCTAGTCTGGAAAAATGTACCAACAGGGTAAATATATCAGCACAAAGCACATGCTCTAGAACCGCCTTTATCATATCAGTATTAAGCATCTGATTACTTCTCCCTGTCATACTGCAGGGAACAATACTTGCCACTGGTTTCTACAAGAGGATAGCACAGCACCACAGGCATTTTTTTTTACAATGGACTGTAGTAACAGGCTTCTAATATTTCAAAGCTAGTCATATTATGTGCTAGCTCTTTTAACAAATCCAAATCTGCTTATTCAAAGATGGGATACCTTGCCTACATGCCAAAAGACTTGCATTATTCACATAAATGTTCTTTATTTGTATATTAGTTTCCTTTACAACATCTGTCTTGCGAAAATCTTTATTTTTTAATTCCTACTCATAAATTGTGCCCATTCTGTTTGTAAACATTTGTAAAGCATTCACGATAAAAACTGATTAGTAACATTTGGTATTTAACACAAATACTTAATGAGTAAATGTATTAAAAACTTTCAGTTATCTCAGATGAATTGGATACAAGTCAGTCCCACCCTCAAACACAGTACAGCATTTAGGACTATTTAAAAACTAGTCTATTCAAATTCATTTAATTCTGTTAAAAACAGAATAAAAAAAGACTGTTTTTTAGAAATGCACTTCAGAACAAGCAATTACAATAATTAATATCTTTCTCTTAATGAAACTCTATATAGCGACCAACTGGCTTAACTCAACTAATAACTCATGGGAGAACTTCAGATTAATGGCAATCAAACATTTATTAGCCCAAAAAATTATAATTAATAAAAGGGACAAAAATATCAAATTTAGGAAGTTATGGGAACAGATCTATAATATTATTCTTGCATAATCGACAATAAAGCCAATACTTTATTAGGACTAAGACGCTTATACAACATCATATATCCCTAACACCTACAAGTAATTTTCCTTTTTCTCTTTATATTGTACTTATAATAACTCTTGTAAAACAACCCATTTCTTCCTCCTTGTCTTGCTAGATGGAATTGTGAAAGCATCTATGTATATAGTGTAAATAGTATTGTTTGATTAATCAACCTACTTTTGCATTTCTTTCAATGTATAACAATTGCTTAATATTCATATGGTCTTCCTGTATGTGATATTTGTCATTTACTGCTCTGTTTGATGTAAAGAATAAATAAAAATTATTGGAAAAAAAAAAGAAATGCACTTCAGTTCTTAAGGCAACAAATTTGTTCTAGAATTATGAGCAAACTACAAAGAGTGCCTTTGATACTGCTATTTACCTACACTGGCAACATTTCAAAAGTTCTTGCTTTAGCTGAGAAAGGAGGACTGCAAATCACATCCAGCTCCCCAAGAGTGGGCAAAAGATAAAGGAAAGAAACACCAGACACAAAAACTACACCTCATCTGTATATATAAAAAGAAACAAATTACCACAGGAAATGGAATTACAAAGTAACTACAGAGTAGTGGTGGTATGGACTTCAAAAGATGCAAGTGCATGCTGATAGCTGTAACAATTTGTGTTCATGGGACTCTAAAAGAACCACATATTGTCTGAAAAATAAATATTCTGTATGAAAGTTGTGAGGGTGGAATAAGTCAGTAAGTAGAGACACACCAGAGAAATAAATGTGCAGGTATGCTTTGAACTAAACTGAGCTAAATGTATTGACTTAAAGAGAGTTCTGTCAAAAAAAAAAATCCATGTCACTAAAGATTACAGCATATTTCTGAAAAAAAAAACAAATAAAAATAAAGAATCAGTTATGATGGCCAAGTAACAGTATAAAAATGTTTCCACCCACAGAGACCAAAAGAGAGGTGGTGTTATACAATAGGATTCATGATGAGAAAGTAGGTTTAAAAGCAGTAAAGGAATTGAGGACCACACTGACCAAACATTTTAGTGAGGAATGAAGAAACTGTAGCTTACTCGTTAACTAATATCAAGACAGCATCTTAAAGGCTACAACAGGAATACCAACAGACTGTGTGTATTCTTTTCTCATCTGTGGTTATCATAAGCATTTCTACATTAAAAAAGGAGTTTCAAATGGTGGTAAATATATACACATATATACAATTGTTTTAATTATAATTTCATTCTGCTTAGAATGTGTGCAAGATGTAAGTGATACAACTTCTGGGATATCATTAACCACACAATAAGTTTTTCTTTCCATTTTGTTTTACTTCAGAATCACAACCACTATGATCTCCAGTTTTTATGACACACTTTTAGAGAATCTAACCTCGTGGAAGCCTTGTCATTCTTTGTTAAGCACAGTCATGGGGTTCAGTAGAAGCAAAGCCTCTGCTATACATCATTTGTTTCATTAAAATTTGAATGACTTCATCACAGTTCAGAAAGTCTACAACAAATTATTCCTCCAAAGTTACTGAAAATGCCACAATTATGGAGAAAACCAGCTTACTCAATTTCAGTCTCAGAAAGGACAGAAACAGGCTAGGAGAACAATGTGAGATGACCGATTCGATTCTTAAGCAGAAGTACAGACGTCTGCGGGTTTAACCAAAGGTACTGAACATTTATTAAAAAATGTGCTCAGTTTTTTTTTGACATGCTTACAGAGAAACTAAACTAGTGGAGGACATGGCATAGTTAGGTAAGAGCTGTCATGGTTTTAGTAAAAACAAAGCCTCTGTATGAATCAGTGTTTTCGTCACAATTTAAATGAATTTATCACTCTTCCCAAAGTCCACAAGCAATTTTTCCTCAAAAATGTGTTTACTGAAGAGCCAGATTTATGAAGAAAAACAGTTTAGTAAGTTCAAATCATAAATCTAAGAAACAGGCTATGGGAAGAAAAATGTGATGTCGCCAACTGTGATGCTTGAAGCAGAAGTGAAGCCTTCTGTGGGTTCAACTACAGGCAGTGAACATTGATTTAAAACCAGATAATAACGAGGGGTGGGAAGTACATTCGTTCTGCAAAAGTAAATACCAGACCTGGGAACAGCTTATTACCAAGACATTGAAAACAAAACTAGTTTTCACACGTGAAGGCAAAATATAATGGTTTAAAGAGATACACATAAATACTACTTTACAAAAAATGACTGACTTGAGCCATGCCATGATAATCACATAAGCACACTGGTAACCAAAAATGTAACTGACAATGCATATGGAGAGACTTCAACTACAAATGCACTCAATGTGAAAATGTGTGTGTGTGTGTGTGGGGGCATGCATAATTTTAAAACAGAAGAAAAAAGGATAATTTATATATGCCAGATACGCTGTTGCATGGTAATATATTGCACTGGGAAAATATTTTTCAACCAAATCTGCCCGTGTTTGACTTTTAATACTGGATAACTATTAATGAGATTCCCCAGAAATAAGATTTTCAACCAATATTTACATGCATTCTCCCATGAATTACGTACAAAAGTGAAAAATAAATCTGAGAATCTTGCAAACTAAATATCAGTAAGTCTTTAACGGAGGCATACTACACCCTTCAGCAAGACACTTTGCCTGTTTCTTCTGTATTTCAGATTCTTAACCTGGAAAAAACGGAATCTGCCCTACTTCCATATCAAGCCAACTCCTACTAACAACACACCCCTCTTCTCACACTGAACAATTATAGCTCATAAGGGACATGGATTTTTCAGCACATGGGAACTAGCCAGTACAATGCCTTCTCTTTGTTTTCCAAATGAATTCCTTTGAAAGCTATGGATACTTAGAGTCTTACTGCTTTCAGGGTGAGGAAAAGACTGATGTCAAACAACGAAAGTAAGCACCCCCCCCCCCCCCCCCGCATCTCTTCACAAATTCAATAGTGGAGGACGGTGATAAACAACATTATGCTACGGAAAATGACACTACATCCTTACCCACTCTGCTGAATGTGGTCCTGTAAACATCTATACATCAAGGAACTATCAACAAGGATGGCTTGTCACATCAATGTCCGAATTAAAACGGCGTCACTAGATTTTCCTTCAAAAAAGCTCATTATTTGACAACAAATAATCAACAAAACAGCAATTTACTGAATAATCCGCAGATTATTTCACAATATAAACAATCTCAGAAGCGAATAAACGACATAAAAGGGAGTTGGACAGCCAGACAGCAAAGGGCAACAGGACAATGTGACAGCTGCCCAAACAGTGAGCAAGCAATACCCAACCACCGAGACTATCAAACTACAAAGTCAACAGGGCCTCAGGGAAAACGGTACCCAGTATTCACGAGAAACGAAAGAACAGCGAGGTTCCCATTAGCATCTTCGCAACGTATCTACGCCATGGAGGTTGCTGCTCTTCGTTTTATTTATCACACGTTTCAACACGAAACAGCTCCTCCTCAAAAAAAGGCTATCATACGATTATTAATATAGCATCAGTTAACTAAACAGGCCCAGTAATAAACATTTTTTAATTTATTGTATTTATTTTTTATTTTAAACTGATTCAAGTAATTCACGTGTAACAACTTTAATTAAGCACACTACACTTAAGTGACCATTTTCCTAAACAACAGCTTCAGTGTTGTTGTACTGAAGAAAACACCTGTCTCCTCCCACACGTCAGTTCAGCTGTCCCTTCCAGCTTCAACGGCATCAAACAAGCCGTAGCCATTATCTTCAGCACCACATACATCTTAAGATGCAGCTCTGACTATACTTTTCGAGCTATCCAATGTTATTTCACTCAATCGCAGTAACACTTACCTAAAGCTGTGATCCTATGTTGTCTTTCCTTCTTGCTCGGCTTGCTGCGACTTGATAGAAACTGACTTGCCTGAGTATTTGGAAGGCAGCAGCGATATTGTTCTGTCGTCACTGTTTGCGTCACTGCTTTTTTTCAGACAGTAAGCACGGGACTATAAATCTATCACCTGGACTCGAACCTAAGTTACGAAAACGAAAGGATGACTGTGCGTTTTCAAACTTCTAGTCATTTTTTTTCAGAAATGCACGCGATAACCTTGGATATGCAATAACTGTCTCTGAAATGGAGATTATCATTCGCTTGTATTTGACACACAAACACGCTTTATACCACCCCCTATTTTTGCAGAATGTCCTGATTTTTCGTTCATAAAATGTGTGGCTTTATGGCAAATCACTGGGATGATCTGAGGACTGAAATCACTAAACATTAAACAATGACATACATTTCAGCTTCAGACTTCAAATCCTTCAGAAAATGTATTTTAAAACATCCCTGTTTACCAACTTTCTAAGTTTTATAAGAGCAATATTTAACATGTCCTTATTTTTGTCTTTTGACCCCACACACACACACACATTTTTGTCGGGCTTTGTCCAGTTTCCTTGCACTAAGTGGTTGACAAGTATGGTATATACATACACATACCTCTATGTTTAGCTCATACTTCCCAGCTATCCCTAATTTTAGCAACGTGTCCCAGATTTGTCTCATATTTTGCCTTACCCCTTGTACAATGTTTTCATGTTCACGTAAATCACTGAAGATTACGGACAAAGCAATGATGCAAACTATTACAGTATCATGCTCCTGTTGTTCAGAAAATGCATCTTGCTGTAAAGTCCATTGTTCTATTACATTTTTAAGTGAATGAGAGTAACATTCAAAAATAGTCCCCAAATTCGTCCTTTTGACCCCCCCCCCATATTATTTTGGGGATCTTGTGCAGAATTCATGAACAAAGCATTTAAGAGGTATATTTATATATATATTGATAGATAATTCATATATATATATATATATATATATATATATATAGTATATTACATATATATATATATATATATATATATATATATATATATGCATATACACATGCGCGCGCACACACACACACACACACACACACGCAGACATATATGTGTGTGTGTGTGTGTGTGTGTGTGTCTGTGTGTATATATATATATATATTATATATATATATATATATATTATATATATATATATATATATATATACATACATAAAATATGTGTTGCGTACTGCATTTACACATGCTAATTAACACATATGTATGTATGTACATATGTGTGAAGTGTACTCAAGAAAAACACAACTTAACTAAAATGATTGCGTAACATACCTTTCTGGATAAAAAATGTAGGTAGTGGGATAAAAGTAAGGAGGCTAAGACCCAGGCACAAAATTAAGCACTTTCGTTCTTTAATCTGTGATAGAACTTTTTCAGAAAACAAAGTATACTCGATGCACCCCATTTAAATATAAATAGTCACTGTTCATGTGATGCAATCAACAAACCAATTTCAAAATTAATACATTAGGTGACTTAATTCCAAGAAATATTAAAGAACCATGCCTAAAAAAATAGTATGTATAGACCATTCAAAAATTGTATAAAATCACTAAATATATATATATATATATATATATATATATATATATATATATAAAATAAATCTATTATTTAATTCTTTGTACTTGTAGGAAACAATTAATATTAAGACCCTGTGTATGATCAGCTGCGTCTTATTTGCCAAGACGATTCCTGACAGTCTATTAAGGTTTTGTAATCTCCTGACAAAAAAAAAACAGTATCCACTCCATCTAAAACTGAAGAAGAAAACTTTTTAATATTTGAGCACACCAGTGCATGCATAGCCAAAGCATTAGTAACATCTTTCCTCTTGATGGCCAAGCATGCCCAAAGATACTGTTGTTAAGAGCTCTAATATTTTTTCCAATATAAAAACTATTACAAGAATTACAATTAGCACTGTAGACCACACATTTAGTTTGACAGGTGTATTTGTCTTTGGCCCACACAACCCAATTACAATGCTTAAACTTAGTAGAGATTGTGTTACTAATGGATCTGCACTGTTTACAGGGTCCACAGCTAAAAGTTACAAATACTAGGGGATTTGCAGAATCTTTCCTATATCAAGCTTTACCTTCAAAAATAGTTTTTAAATTACACAACTTCTTAAAGTTAAAAAGTGGTGTGTCCCTTATAACTTGAATCAAGTCTGGATTTCCAGATAAAATTTTCCAATTTTCAACAATGATATTCTTAATCAACCACATCTCATTTGAGATGGGCAATGGAAAAGCTAAAAAAATGACTTTCTGAATGTAAAGGATCAATATTCGTCAAAGTTTGTCTAGAAACGTCACTTTGCTATGGTTTACTTAAAATTGGATGAGCTTTAGCTTGTCTTAAATTCAATACCTCATTCTCAGTATTAGTCAACCATAACACATCATAACCTCTACCCATGAAAAAAATATCTAAATTCAACTGTCACTCTCAAAAAGGTGTCCCGGTCAGTAGTTAATCGATTCAAATGAATGAGTTGCCTTAACAACCATTGTTTTTGTATGTACCGGATGTAAACTGTCTCTGTGAAGGTAATGATTGAGAATGTGGATTTTCTGAAAATCTTACTGTGGAAAGCACCTTTAGAGACATAAAAAAAAACTGATATTGAAAAAATTAATTGTCTCGCCAAAACCACTGATATTAAATTTCAAAAATTCAGTGGTCATGTTTAAATCAGTTACAAAGGCCTTAAATTCACCGTAATCACCTCTCCACAGTAAAAACAGGTCATCAATGGTAAAACTAAATCTTCTCCACCTTAGAGTGCTGAAACAAATATTTATGTTCCCACATCATCATTAAACAGGGGCTACCCTTGCCCCCATTGCCACACCAGAAATCCGTTTGTAAAATGTATTGTTAAAAATAAAAAAAGTTATTATCAAGCACAAGTTCCATTAATGAACTCACAATTTTGATCCTACTGTTATCAAAAGTGGTGTATTTAATCAAATATTTTTGGAGATATTCTAAATCAGCTTCTTGATTGATACAAGTATACAATGACACCACATCCAGGGGCCCAAAGAAAAAAGGAATCTCGGGTATACATAAGTCACTTAATATTTCCAAGAGGTGCCAAGAGTCCCTTATATAAGAATTAGATGCTTGAACCACAGGATTAAGAACATGGTCCAACCAAACAGAAATTGGCTCTGTTTTATTAAACCCAGCTGATACAAATGGTCTAAAAGAAGGTTGAGTCCGACCTTTGCGGACTTTAGGAATCCCAGAAAAATTGCCATTTTTGGGTATTCAACTCGTAAAAAATCACAAGTTTGATAACCCAAACCTACTTGACTGAACAAGTCAAATAAAGTCTGATCAATGATGGAAAAGCACCTTTGGATGAAGGTCTTAGTCACTACCTTTTAACAATACTCATCTTTCAGTAAATCCAAAATGGCTCGATTGTAATCAGCCTTGTCCATTAACACCATCATACCACCTTTATCAGCTCTCAGTACTCTTAAATTGCTCTTTGTAGACAAACTGTATAACACTGCTTTTTCACCTTCACTTAAATTCTCCACACAGAACTTAGATATAAATTCGTTTCTAAAATCAGTTTCACATGTGGTGTTAAACACTTGTAAGGTGGCACTGAGTGGAGGATTAAAAGTATTGTGTTTTTTAGGGCCAGTACTGTGTGAAATAGAATTTCGGAAAGTCATGCATGATATATCGTACATTCGGTTTTCTTAAATGTAGGTTGATATCAATAAGAAGTTTAGTAATATTGACTGAGACTGCAGGAATAACTGAAAAACCTTTTTGCAATAATGATATCATATCATCCGACAGTGCCACATCACTAAGATTAAAAATATCAGTCTGTCTCCCCAGAATGCTATATATTTTTAGAGCAGCACAACTTAAAATCACAAAATCCTTTTTCAAGCAATTTCAGATAGGACTGGGGAACTTCGGTGGGAACCCAGAAAAACGAGAATACACTATGAAAAACTGATGGCTCCTAAAATGAGGGGGGGTTGGATTTACCAGATTTTGAGATGTATTATACAGTGATTCAGGCCAATAGGATTTTAAGGGTGTCTTACTTGGATAGTGAAAATAGAAAATGGATACCCAAATGGGTACTGCTAAATTATAAACATATAAAAGGGAAGAGAATTAATGTTAAAGCTGTACCATTTTGAATATAAAACATTGAGTAAATATGAGTTAATGGAACACATCAAGGTATGGGCAGTGGCGACTCAAACTCTGTTTGCCTCCTTGAACCTTTTAAAATATATGATGATGTTTCAACCGTTTGATGGAAATCCTAATATAACTATTGGGAATCAACTGATAGATTTAAAGAAATATCCATATATTAAGGAATTAACTGTAAGGGATTTATACCCCTTCCTAGGAGTAGCGGTACAGGATATCTTAAAAGAGATGAATCTTCCCATCTCTTATTTAATTATAATGAGGCAGTTAAAAGATTTGGCCATAAATTATTTTACCAGTTCTGAAATAAAAAAAGAGGAACTAGTTATTTCAGGTCATCTGTGGGAAGCATTGCAACAAGATAGAAAATATATATCCTCAGCGTATAAAATGGCAAAAGAGAGAAAATATAATAATCATATTCTGTTATCCAAATACTGGAGAGAGAAATTGCCATCCCTAGACGACAGTAAAATAGTAGAGGCGTTTAACTTAACATTAAAATCCATTATCACTTCAAAACTGGTCTTTACTCAATTGATGATATTTAACAATGCATATTATACCCATCTTACACTTCATAAATTTGATTCAAAAAGTCACCTAAATGTCCACAGTGTGTAGATCAGACAGCAGACCTGTTACACATGTTCTGGAGTTGCAAGTGCATTTATAAATTATGGAATTCTTTAAAGTTACAACTACAAAAATGGGTTACCAAAACTCAACACTCTCCTGGGAATTTCTGATTTTACATATTCCACGGAGAATTTGGACAAAACAAAAAAGATTGTAATTATGAATATTAGTTTACTAATGAAATTATATATAGCCACAAATTGGTTGAACCCAGCACAGGTGTCGTGGCAAAATTTCAGGCTGTTAGCGATTAAGCATATATTAGCGCACAAATTGTTAATTAGAAATAATAAGAAAAATATAAACAGCACAAAAATTTGGGAATAAATCTTTAATATTATTTTGGCGGTTCCTATCCACTTTCCGTCAGGACATTCTGTATGTGTACCAACACATTCTTGGATTAGATAGAAAATGTAGAAATAATACAAATTATTGGCTTGAGTTGGTTTATAATTGTCTATTGTAGATGCTTTTATGTTTAATTTTTTGTGATTTTAATTTCCTGTACTTGGTTAAAATGATATTTATTCTTAATGTATTATAGGGAAACTCAAAATGGAACTAAAACATTGGAAGCAATATTGTACATAATGTAAATAGTCTGTGAAATGTATAATGGTTTGGCAAAACAATAAAAATGAGTATTGAAAAAAAAAAAATATCAGTCTGAAACTCTAATTCTTTTTCTGTTTCTTGCCTTTACCCTTCCCCTTGGTTTGGATGTTGTTGGACCACTATGTGGTGCATTTATTACCCGACTGGTCTACTAAAAAGGACCTGAGGGGGGAGAGGAGGTCGATGGTGTGACATTTTCTGACATTTGACTTGTGCTCGGCATATTAATGTTTGAACAGTCAGCAGTATTATTATTAGAAACATCAGTGTGAACTTCAGTAGCAGCTGATGAAGATTGTACATTAACTGGTATACCATGACCACGAAAGTCTAAAGAGTCAGTTTTTAGTGGATATGCTCTAGTCATAGCATAAGCAACAATATCCCTATGAAGTTTGCCTTGCTTTCTATTAATAATGATAGCCCTAAGCAGCTAAAGTTTGGCACCAGTACTCAAATACAAGGTGAATAAAGGGCTTAGAATGTCTGAAGCTTGAGACAGCCAAACCTGTATTATTAAATAACAAAACTAATTTCTTATATACAAAATCACCTTCCTTAACACAGATCAGGAATTTAAACACCCTTAACTCTTGTGATACACATTGCCTCGTAAACATTCCTCAAGATACATAACTCCCAATTGTAATGAAACAAACTTGATGGAATGCTGTTCTAATTTAAAAATGTCACTTTTACAATCAATAGAACTGTTGTCATAACTAATATTGGTGACAGCACTTACTGCAGACTCTTGTCCATGGCCACTACTCACTGTGAAAGCATTACTGATCTCTTTAAAAACATTATCCAAAATGTTAACTCCATCAGTATCATGTCTACCATGTTCAAGCACTGCAGTCATTCCAATTGCCATTGAATTTTGAAATGGAACAGACTTACCAAGAACCACAATGCTGGATGAACCGGAACTTCTGGTCAAGTGATTGACTGATAAACCTTCACGAATGGCACCAACCAAGACTGTAGACACCTGTTCTAATAAACCAGAAAAAGCATCCGGAATAGAAGGCGTAGTCAAATTCTAAAGAGTTTCTTGTGAGGAGCCTTCTGCATCCATGATTTTACCGCTACCTTGATGCAAAAAACAAACAAACAATAGACTTAAAAGCAAGGATACAAAACCAGATAGAAAATGTAGGTAGTGGGATGAAGGCAAGGAGGCTAAGACCCAGACATGAAATTAAGTGCTTTTGTTCTTTATTCTGTAATAAAACTTCTTCAGAAAATAAAGTATACTCAATACACCCCATTTAAATATAAATTATCACTATTCACGTGATAAAATCAACCCACCAATTTGAAAATGAATACATTAGGTGACTTAATTGAAACAACTATTAAAGAACCATGCCTAAAAACAGTTTATATATAGTTTATTCATATAATTTTATAAAATCACTAAATAAAGTCAAAATAAGACTTATCCTTATGAACAAACATGTATACAAATATATATATATATATATATACATATATGAAAAAAATCTATTATTTAATTCTTTGTACTTGTAAGAAATATTTAATATTAATGGTCTCATTAAGAACTGGTATGCCATTAACTGCAAGTCTTATTTGCCAAGATGATTCCAGACCTTCTATTAAAGTTTTATAACCTCCTGACAAAAAAACAGTACCCACTGCATCTAAAACTGAAAAAGAAATATTTTTAAAATTCAGGCACACCAGTGCATGCCTAGCTAAAGCATTAGTAACATCTTTCCTCCTGATGGCCAAAACATGCTCATAGATTCTATTGTTAAGAGCTCTAATAGTTTTTCCAATATAAAAAGTATTACAAGAATTACAGTTAGCACTGTAGACCACACAGGTTCACTTGTGAATCTCAAAATACTGAAATTTCAAATTTCAGTATCTTGAGACCAGAATACCGAATATCCAGAAACACGAGAACTTACAACATCGACATGCACAATATCGATAAAAAACAGAATGCAAGTAAATGTTCAACCTCCCCCAATATAAAAACAAAAAACACTAAGAAACTCATAGCAAATAACACTAACAGACATTTTTGTATGGGGGCAAGCCCCCCTTGCACCCCCCACACCCGCTATTTATATGTACCAACTCCAAGGTCAGACTAACATGAAAAAAAACATAACAAACCTATTTTTATACATCCTACACTCCCATTCCACACTGGCATACCTACACCCACTAGTAACCCACACACTACTTCTTCTTCTTCTTCTTTCGGCTTTTCCCGGTTAGGGGTCGCCACAGCGGATCACCTTGTCCGCACATTGAATGGCAGTGGAGTTTTACGGTGTCGAGTTGCCAGCCCGGCGCCCAACCTTCCACAGAAGGCACACTCACACGCACACCTAGGGCCAATTTAGAGTGTCCAATCCACCTGCAGCATGTCTTTGGGATGTGGGAGGAAACCGGAGCACCCGGAGGAAACCCACGCGACCACAGGGAGGACATGCAGACTCCGCACAGAAGGCACCCCAGCCCGGATCGAACCGCTGAAGAAGCACCCAGCCCGTTCAGAGAACCTCTTGCTGTGAGGTGGCAATGCTAACCACTGCACCACCGTGGCCGCCCAGTAACCCACACACTACACACATACAAAAATCACCACTTTCAGCTATAACACACACACACACACACACACACACACACACACACACACACACACACACACACACACACACACATAAACACACTCTCTCTCACCAACCTATCCCAACCTATTCCTAACACATCCCAAAAAATTACAAAATAACAAATTTCTACCCAAAATCCTTAAACAATAACAACCTACCTGAATCTCTACATATAACCACACATCGGCTGTCAAGTCTAAATCCCAGACCACACTGCAACTTAAAGAGACAGCAAACCACAAAAGACACACCACAACATAACTACAGCGGGTTTGGTAAACTATGATTCGTCAAAATGCAGTTTCGAATAACTGCACTTTTGGTATTCTGGTCTTGAGATACTGAAATTTAAAATTTCAGTATTTCGAGATTCAGAAATGGACCCAGACCACACACTTAGTTTGACAGGTGTATCTGTCTTTGGACCACACAACCGAATTAAAATGCTTAAACTCAATAGAGGGTGTGCTACTAATGTATCTGCACTGTTTATAACGTCCACAACAAAAAGTTCCAAATACTAGAAGATTTGGAGCATCTTTCCTATAACATGTTTTGCCTTCAAAAATAGTTTTTAAATTACACAACTTCTCAAAGGTAAAAAGTGTCTTATCCCCTATAACTTGAATCAGTTCTGGATTTCCAGATAAAATTTTCCAATTTTCCACAATGATGTTCTTAATCAACCATATCGTATTTGAGATGAGCAATGGAAAAGCTAAAAAATGACTTTCTGAATGTAAAGGATCAATATTCATCAAAGTTTGTCTAGAAATAGTTTCATAGTTTCATAGTTTAGTACTAGGCTATCTGCCCTGGGGCATTTATAAGCCTAGCCATAGTGATGTGGCTTTCGCCACCCCATGTAATGGTACAAACGTGTACAGAATAGATTTAGAATACTGTGCCTCTGTCTAGTAGTGACGCAGTGAAGACCCCCTTACATAATAGAATTAGTTTACTGTGCCTCTGTCTAGTAGTTACACAGAGATGACCCCCGGTGTAAACCTACGATCTCCCATCCACTCGTCAAGATTTCTCTTGAAGAGAGTCAGTGAGGGGCTCTGCCTAACATGAACTGGGATTCTGTTCCAGAGTATGGGAAGCCTCTGAGTTATGAATCTGTCCCTCCAGCATGTCCTATTCATATTTGTGCTGAGGTTTAAATCTTTAGCTCTCGTGGTTCTGATGGATTTGGATTTTTTGAGGTGGAGCATGTCCATCAATTCCTGATTGGACATGGCCTTATCGTCAGGCACAGATCACTTCTGAGTAGGCGGTATGCTACTGAATATAGCTGGAGTTTCTTTAGTCTGGCAGCATATGACATATGTTGGAGACCCTTGATCCTCTTGGTGAGGTACTTTTGGGGTCTCTCCAGCTGTTGCAAGTGCTGGGTGAGGTACATACCAAATGGGGCATTGTACTCAATCATGGGCCTGATAAGGGAGGAGTATAGGGGTACAATGACCTCCTTTGATCTGGATGTGAATCCCTTCATGATAAGGTGGGCAAGGTAGAAAGTCTTTCAACCACTTTGGCAACGTGGGTGTCAAATGAGAGGTCACTATCGACTTGGGTCCCCAGGTCTCTGATTACTTTTTCCGTACTCAGCGGGTTACTGTCTATGTGATAATTTGTGGGTACTTTGTTTTTCCCAAAGGGGATGACTATACACTTTTTGGCATTTAGTTTAAGGCCATGACTCCGGCACCAGTTGTCCGTTTCAGTGAGGCCTTTCTGTAGGATGTATGTGTCAGCTGGTGTATCGACTATGGCGCCTAGTTTGCAGTCATCTGCGAACTTTGTCAGCCACAACTCTCCCATGTTTGCTTTCACGTCTGAGAAATAAATGCTGAACAAGAGGAGTCCCAGGACAGAGCCCTGTGGGACACCACTTGTGACTGGCTTTGAGTCTGACATGGCTCCAGCGATTTTGACTTTATGGGTTCTATCCTTTAGCCAGTTTGCAACCCATCTTGTGACATATGGATTTACATTTAAGCTGTTGAGCTTATCTATGATGCCTGAGTGGGGTATTGTGTCGAAAGCTTTAGCCAAGTCCAGGTAGGCTGTATGGACTGCTTTGCCCTCGTCAATGGCTCTAGTGACTGTTTAAAAGTCAACCAGGTTCAAAAGGCAGGATCTGCCCTTTACAAAGCTGAACTGGGTGGGATCAAGTGTCTGTAGGTCCCAAATGTCTCTGTTTATGAGTTCCATAATGATTCTTTCCATAGCTTTGCAGACCAGGCTGGTTAAGCTTGGGGCGGTAGTTACCAGGGTCTGTAGAGGTGCCTCCTTTGTGGAGTGGGACCACTGTTGCTGTACGCCAGTGTTCAGGTACATATCCTGTAGTAAGGCTAAGGTTAAATAGCATTTTTATGTGCGGGTTTAGCTCCTCTTGGAGTTCACGTAGCACACAACCCGGGATAGCGTCAGGTCCCATTGATGCTGTGTTTTTAGCTTTGCTGAGGGCGGTTCTCACCTGGACATCTGAGATGACAGGGAGGTTACATTCAGCTGGGATAAGTATTTCCTCTTTTGGGGGTGAGGGAGGGGAGAAATTTGCACTGAACCTGTCTGCCAGAATGTTGGCAATATCTGTGGGTTCAGTGTATTTTTTGTCATTGTGAACTAACTCTGAGCATATCTGAGGGTTTCCGCCCAGGTTTCTAACATGTCACTTTGCTGTGGTTTACTTAAAATCGGAATATTAAATTCAATACCTCATTCTCAGTATTAGTCAACCATAACACATCATAACCTCTACCCATGAAAAAATATCTAAATTCAACTGTCACTCTCAAAAAGGTGTCCTGGTCAATAGTTAATCGACTCAAATGAATGAGTTGCCCTTTAACAACCCTTGTTTTTGTATGTACTAAATATAAACTGTCTATGAAGGTACTGATTGAGAATGTGGGTTTTCTGAAAATCTTACTGTCGAAAGCACCTTTAGAGACATCAAAAGAAAGGCTAATATTCAAAAAATTAATTGTCTCACCAAAACCATTGATAGTGAATTTCAAACTTTCAGTGGTCATGTTTAAATCAGTTACAAAGGCTTTAAATTAATCGTAATCACCCCTCCACAGTAAAAAGAGGTCATCAATAAAACAATGGTATAACAAAATCTTCTCTGCCTTAGGGTGTTGAAACAAATATTTGTTCCCACATCACCATGACTAAATTGGCATAAATGGAGGATACCCTTGCCCCAATTTCCACACCAGAAATCTGTTTGTAAAATGTATTGTTAAAAATAAAAGTTATCATCAAGCACAACTTCCATTAATGAACAAACAGTATTGAGCCTATTTTTGTCAAAAGTGGTATAATTGGTCAAATATTCTTGGAGATATTCTAAACCGACTTCTTGATTGATACAAGTATACAATGACACCACATCCAGGGACCCAAAGGAAAAAAAGGTACTCCGGGTATACGGAAGTCACTTAATATTTCTAAGAGGCGCCAAGATTCCCTTATATAAGACTTAGATGCTTGAACCACAAGATTAAGAACATGGTCCAACCAAACAGAAATTGGCTCTGTTTTACTAAACCCAGCTGATACAATGGGTCTAAAATGAGGCTGAGTCTGATCTTTGTGGACTTGGACTTTAGGAATCCCCCCAAAAATTGCCATTTTGGGTATTCAACTCATAAAAAATAATAAGTTTGATAATCCAAACCATCTTGACTGCACAAGTCAAATAAAGTCTAAGCATTGATGGAAAAGCAAATTTGGATGAAGGTCTTAGTCACTACCTTATAACAATTCTCAACTTTCAGTAAATACAAAATGGCTTGAGTGCAATCAGCCATGTCCATTAACACCACCATCATGCCACCTTTATCAGCTCTCAGTACTCTTAAATTGTTCTTTGTAGACAAACTGTATAACACTGCTCTTTCACCTTGACTTAAATTCTCCACACAGAACTTAGATCTAAATTTGTTTCTAAAATCCATTTCACATGTGGTGTTAAACACTTGTAAGGTGGCACTGAGTGGAGGATTAAAAGTACTGTGTTTTTAGGGCCAGTACTATGTGAAATAGATTTCAGAAACTCATAGGTTCATAGGTTCATAGGTTTATACTAGGCTATCTGCCCTAAGGCATTTATAAGCCTAGCCCAAATTATTGTGGCTTTACACCCCTTATATGAAAAATACTGTGCCCATTAGTTTGTTGTGCCTCTGTCCAGCAGTGACCCAGAGATGATTCCTGGGGTAACCTCGATCTCCCATCCACAGGTCTAGATTTCTCTTGAACAGAGTCAGCGAGGTGCTCTGCCTCACATGGACCGGGATTTTATTCCACAGCATAGAGTCTCTGGTGATAAATCTATCCCTCCAGCACGTCCTATTTATATCCGTGCTAAGGTTTAAGTCGCTTGCTCTAGTGGTTTTGGTGGATTTGGATTTTTGAGGTGGAGCATGTCCATTAATTCCGGGTTGGACATGGCCTTGTATGTCAGGCACATGTCACCTCTGAGCAGGCGGTATGCGACTGAATAGAGCTGGAGTTTCTTCAATCTGGCAGCATATGACAGATTTTGGAGTCCCTTTATCCTTTTGGTGAGGAACTTTTGGGGTCTCTCCAATTGCTGCAGATGTCGGGTGAGATACATCCCGAATGGGGCATTGTACTCGATCATTGGTCTGATAAGTGAAGAGTACAGGAACAATGACCTCACTAGATCTGGATGTGAATCCTTCATGATCAGGTGGGCAATGTAGAAGGTCTTTCTAACCACTTTAGCAATGTGAGTGTCAAAGAAAGGCCACTGTCAACCTGGGTCCCCAGGTCCCTGATAACCTCTTCTGTGCTTAGTGGATTTCCACCTATATGGTAGCTTGGGGTTACCTTGTTTTCCCGTATGGGGTATGATTTTTTTTTTTTTGGCTTAACTTCAGGCCATGGCTCTGGCACCAGCTATCTGTTTCCGTGAGTCCCTTCTGAAGGATATCCGTGTCCGATGCACTTTCCACTATGGCGCCAGTAGTTGCAGTCATCTGCAAACTTTGTCAAAGTCCTCCCATGTTGGCCTGTACTTCTGAGAAGTAGATGCCAAACAATAGGGGCCAAGGACCGAGCCCTGTGGGACACCACTTGTGACCGGCTTGGAGTCTGACACAGCCAGCAACTCTAACCCGGTGGGTTCTGTCCTTAAGCCAGTTTGCAACCCATCTTGTGACATATGGGTTTACATTTAAGCTGGTAAGTTTTTCTACAATACCCGAAAGGGGTATTGTGTCAAAAGCTTTGCAAGGTCAAGGTAGGCTGTATGGACTGCCTTTCCTCATCAATGGCCTTGGTGACTATTTGAAGAAGTCGACCAGTTCAAAAGGCATGATCTTCCCTTGACAAAGCCAAACTGGGTCGGGTCCAATGTCTGCAAGTCCCCTATATCTTTGTTTATGAGCTCCATTATGATCCTCTCCATAGCTTTGCAGACTAGACTTGTTAAGCTTATGGGGTAATTATTAGGGGGTCGTGAGTGGGCACCTTTGTGGAGTGGGACCACAGTTGCCGTACGCCACTCCTTGGGCACGTATGCATGACATATCTTAAATTCAGTTTTCTTAAATACAGTTTGAAATCAATAATGAGTTTAGTAATATTGACTGAAACTGAAGGAATAAATGAAAAGCCTTTTTGTAACAATATCATATCATCCGGCAGTGTCACATCACTAGGATTAAGAATATCAGTCTGAAACGTTATTCTTTTTTCACTTTTTGCCTTTGCCTTGGTTTGGATGTTGCTGGACCACTTTGGGGTGTGTTTGTTCCCCAACTGGTCTACTAAAAAGGACCTGAGGAGGGAGAGGAGGTCGATGGTGTGAAATTTTCCGTCAATTGACTTGTGCTCGGCATATTAATGTTTGAACAGTCAGCAGTATTATTATTAGAAACATCAGTGTGAACTTCAGTAATAGCTGATGAAAATTGTACATTGACTGGTATACCATGACCACAAAAGTCTAAAGAATCAGTTTTTAGTGGATATGCTCTATTCATAGCATAAGCAACAGCATCCCTATGAGGTTTGCCTTGCTTTCTGTTAATAATGGTAGCTCTAAGCCACTCAATTTGTGTGAATGGTCAATATATACAATTTTTTAGGCATGCTTCTTTAATATTTGTTGCAATTAAGTCACCTAATGTATTTATTTTGAAATTCGTTGGTTGATTTTATCATGTGAATAGTGATTATTTATATTTAAATGAGGTGTATTGAGTATAGTTTGTTTTCTGAATGCTTTCTATTACAGATTAAAGAACGGAAGCGCTTAGTTTCATGTCTGGGTCTTAGCCTCCTTGCTTTCATCCCACTACCTACATTTTTTATCCAGTTTTGTGTCCTTGGTTTGAAGTTTTTTTGGTTAACATACCTTTCTGCTTAAGAAATGCTCCAGCCTGTTGTATTGCTCATACACACACATGCACACATACTATATATACATATTTTGCACACTTGCAAACACACATAGATGTAGACAATGAAAAGACAATATAGGCAATCACACACACACATACACACACACACACACACACACACACACACACACACACACACACACACACACACACACACACACACGTATACATATATATATATATATATATATATATATATATATATATACATATACACACACACGTGAATATATATATATATATATATATATATATATATATATATATATATATGTATATAAATATACAGAGACATATATATGTATGTAAATTTATGATATATAATATATTTTTTCTAATATGTAATTTGTCTGTGTAAAAATTTGCCTAAGAGACCATGCCTCATTAGGTATAATCCCTTTCCTCATACATTAACCTTATCTACTCTTCCATCTTATTCATAGATGTTTTTGAACTGCAGCTAACAGCCCAACTTTTTTCTGAATGTCGTCGTTATAATTTCTTCCTTGTTTATCAGTTAAACTTGAAAGGGTGAAACTTCCCCTTACCTTGTATGTAAAATATACTGCTGCTTTAACAGTAATACCTTTTTCCCTTCTTGTTTCTTTCTCATAAATTTTCTTTTTTAACTATTAAGAATCCAGTCAAAACACTGGCTCATCTAAGTCTTTAACCATCTTACTTTAATTATTTTTATATCTTTTCTAGACCTTCGTTTCCTTATCTTTATATAGCTTCATAAACCTCTAATGTTGTACCCCCCATTCAAACTAGTTGTCAATGAAATGAATCATAGCTAAATGATCTTTCCACAAATTATTCAGTTCCTGCATAACTTCTTCATTTTACAGAAGAGACTCTTCACTTTCTTAGTCAACACTCCCTGTATATTTTGATCAGAATATTCTCCAAATGTGGCTCAAATGACCAAGTGATCTGAAATGCTATAATTTTGCTCCCACCTTGTAATTCCCTTCACAAATCGGAATAAATAAGACAATTTCAGGTCTGGTGTTACCCCAAACAATATGTAAAATGTCTCTGTTTTACTAGCTACAGCTTCCATTATCTCATCATCTCCTTACATTTAACTATAAGTTGTGGTATATTCCTTCATTTTTCCTAGGTTTACAATTCAAATCACCTATATCAATATACATATTAACTAAAATATAAAGCATGATTTGCTGAATCCGCTCCTTTCTTTCTTTTATTTAACATAAAAAAAGTTAATCCTAAATCTAACACTACAGCCCTAACTACCTTAATTACACTGAACTGATATATATTAACCTGATATTCACATTTTTGAAACTCACCACTAATCCAGAACATTTATCCACACCAATATTCTAAAACATCTCTGATGCAAGCAACCTCAGGTTGCCTTGTTTGTATTATACTCAAATACCTAAAGTCCAGCAAACATACCACTTCACAAATAACATCATTATACCACGGACCATACTTCTCAACCTCTTAGAGCAAGAAATCTAGACAAAGCCATAAATAATTGGAGAACAAAGGCCCAACAATAGGAGCACTTTTTAAATATTTCTCTTATAAACTTAGAAAGGTTTTGCATTAGCATTAATTTTTTTGAAGGGTATGAAGTCTTAAAAGTTGTCTGTCATCATTTTCTGACTTCAGCCCTCATTGATTTGCTTATGATCTGCCAGAAAACTGGACATTCTGTGAAACTCTGTACAGTGGAGAGGTATGCCACTAACATTCACTCTTCTGACTTCATTACTATTTACATTTAAATTGATTGTCTCTTACTCTTTTTAAATCTGTTCAGCCTTTTCTATTTATTTTCCCTTTTCTGTCCTTAACCCAGCTGCCAGGTGGGCCTTTATTCTCAACAGCTCTTATCTCTAACTCAGTATCATCTTTTAGCTGCTCTCACTCCAAAGCAGTAAAGGTATTACTCAGAGAAATGTCCACAGGATCTTGTCCTTCAAGCACTTGGCCCTTATTCCTCCTATGTTCACTGCCTTATAGCCTTGTATTTGATTATCACTTTCAGTGATTACTTTTTATGTGTCAGTGTTATTATTTTGCTCAGTGTATAGTTGAAACCTTAAGGCCAGTGTTATTGTCTTTATTTTTTTTTTTTTAGGATTATGATCATCGTTACTGTCACGTTGCTTTATGTTTTCTGCACCTTCTGGTCCAGGTCATGCCTGAAAAGGTTCTTCGGACCAGTGAGTTACCTGGCTAACATATGTATAAATAGTGAAATAAACAAACTAAATAATCAGTTATTAGCAATAGCACATTCTGTTTCACTCATATTTCTTGCTCTAGAAGCTCTATGATTTCTCCATTTGAATATTCTAACAAAACCTGATTCTCCTTACCTATCTGCTCCACAGCATTATAATAAAAGCTAGCATTATCATTCCCTCCTTCCATTTCTGCGCAATTTATTCAGAAATTACCACTTTTATTACACTTTCTGCACAATATTATGCAGTTTACAATGGTATGCCCACCTCCATACACTGCTATTTTCATTTGTCACATTTATTTATTACATTTTTATCAGAAACATAACCAAAACACAATTTTGTTTGCTCCCAGTAAGTCAAAATTCCTTTCACACCATTGATATTCAGTACATTTGGCAAAAACTTTTGGCCTTAGTAATGTGGACATTTTATTGGATGTTGAATTACAGGGAACCAGGTTAAAAGAAGGGAGTCGTTGCAGAAACTATACTAATTAAAATCACACTGCACTCGGTAATGAGCAGCCATAAGGGTTCATAGAGACAGTGTAAGACTTTCATAAATACTGCTGGTTTCCTTGCTTATAATGTAATGATTTGAGTAAATGTTTAGTTCTAGTGTCCTTGAACAAAATACAGTGATTTCTGTAAATACGTATGTAAAAATATAACAACAGAATTGAACTATAAGAATTGTTTATAACATATATATATGTATATAGGTCTACCTTATTTTGTCAAAGTACTATAATATGAAACCCCATTTTATTGATGCTGAAAATATCAAAGCCCACTTCATCGAAGCACTGGAGCTACGAAGATCTTCCCAGGGTAAGTAACCTTTTGTGTAAGATGGTGAGCTTCACCCTTTTCCCAACTGTAGAGATGGCACTGTTTGGGTTTTCTTTCTTTTTGGGTAAGTGGTTACTTACCCTGGGAAGATCTTTGTAGTTCCAGTCTTTCAATGAAGTGGGCTTCGAATGGGATTTGCTATTATGGCACTTCGACAAAATAAGGTAGACCCATATATAAATATATATATATATATATATATATATATATATATATATATATATATATATATATATATATATATATTATTCAGAGGTAGGCACAGAGATTGCTATAGCTTCTATTTGGCTGGGGGCAGTGTATTCATTATTTCTTTAATGTTCATTGAAAAGTACACCTTATAGGTGTGCATAGAATGCCACTGTAGCTTGTCTAGGGTCAGTGCACTATGGTGGAACAACATGTTGGAAATAATTATTTTTAAGTGTTATTTTTTTCACTTTTTTCAGACTTGAAATCTGAAATGTATACCAATGGATGTACATCTGACAGCAATAGAGCACAACAACAACATATTTGAACCTATTTGTTCTTTCGTTTTCATCCTAGTTTGACTTCATATGGATACAAAGTGTTTGTCTTTAGGGGATCAGGCTGAGGAGGCATGCTGTGTAGATGTACGACAGCAGCAACTTTAAATATACAGCTGTTTTCATTTGTCCTTTCATTTTCATCCCAATTTAACACCATACAGATACAGGGGAAAACACTTTTGTTTGAGGGTGGTGGGTTGTGAGGAGGGCAATCAGCTTAGATTTCACATATGTGCCCTTGCATAGGTTCATAGGTTCATAGGTTGGTACTAGGCTATCAGCTCTAGGGCCTATACAAGCCTAGCCATAACAATTCCCTGGATATTTCTTCCCACAATATTTACTTCCCTGGACCCCTGTCTAGCTGATGTGACTGACGTCATCCCCGGGGTGAATTTCCTATCTCCCATCCATTCGTCAAAGTTCCTTTTGAAGAGGGCCAAGGAGGCACTCTGCTTGACATGTATGGGCAGTCTATTCCAGAGTATGGGGAGTCTCTGGGTCAGGAACATATCCCTCCAGCAGGTTTTGTTCATTGTGATGACAAGGTTTAGATCCCTAGAGCGTGTGACGTTGAGAGATTGGGATTTCTTTAAGTGGGGCATGTCCAACAGCTCAGGGTTCGACATGGCCTTGTATATTAAGCAGAGATCACCTCTGAGTAGACGGCATGCCACAGAGTATAGCTGGAGTTTTTTTAGATGGTCAGCATAGGGCATCTGCTTTAGGCCTGTGATTCTTTTAGTGAGATATTTCTTGATATGTCTTGTGAGGTACATACCAAACGGGGCATTGTACTCAATAAATTGCACAGAAATGGAAGGAGGGAATCATAATGCTATCTTTTATTATAATGTGTCTCATGAGGGATGAGTACAGTGGGACAATGACCTCCGTTTTCTGGATGAAAAGCCCATAGTGATGAGGTGTGCCATATAGAAGGATTTCCTGACTGTTCGGGTGATGTGGTTATCAAAGGTGAGACCGCTGTCCACCTGTGTCCCTAAGTCTCTCATCACATGTTCGGTGTTTAGTGTACTGCCACGTATGTGGTAATTCATGGGTACATGTTTTTTTCCAAAGGGGATAACTATACATTTTTTGGCATTAAGCTTGAGCCCATGACTCTGGCACCAAGCATCTGTTTCTGTGAGGCCCTTTTGTGTAATAACCACATCATTTGGGGATTCAATAATGGCTCCCAGTTTGCAGTCATCTGCAAACTTTGTTAAGCCAGAGTCCCTTAGTGTTGGCCTGTACTTCAGAGAAGTAGATGCCAAACAAGAGTGGTCCCAGGGCTGAACCCTGAGGTACTCCACTTGTCACTTGTCTGGAGCTGGATTTGAAGTCGGCTACTTTTACAGTCTGGGTTCTGTCATTAAGCCAGTTGGCAACCCATCGAGTAACATAGGAATTTATGCCCAGCTTAGTAAGTTTATCTATGATTCCAGAGTGGGGGATGGTGTTGAAGGCCTTGGTGAGGTCCAGATAGGCTGTGTGGTCTGCCTTACCCTTGCCACAGCTCTGGAGATTGATTTGAAGAAGTCAGTCAGGTTCAGGAGACAAGATCTGCCCTTCACGAACCCAAACTGGATGGCGTCCAGTGTTTGAAGGTTGCCAATGTCTTTTTTCATAAGTTCCATGATAATGCATTCCATGCCCTTGCAGATCAGGCTTGTCAGACTGATGGGACAGTAGTTCCCGGGATCCAAGGTGGATCCTCCCTTATGGAGTGGGATAACTGTAGCTGTGCGCCACTCAGTGGGCACAAAGCCTGAGTTGAGGCTATGATTAAACATGACACTTAGGTGAGGTGCTAGTTCATTTTGTAGTTCATGTAGTACACATTCCAGGATGTCATCTGGTCCCATGTATGCTGTATTCTTAGCTTTGGAGAGTGCATTTTCTATCTGTGTGGCCATAATTACCCGAATTTGGCAATCATTTGGTACTGAGATGGGCCCTTTAGGGGGTGAGAGAGGGTGAAGTTGGCACTAAACTGATCTTGCCAGGATATTGGCAATATCCTTGAGATCAGTATATTTAATGCCATTCTGTTGTAGCTCAGAGCAGATCTGAGCATTGCCATTTAGATTCTTGACATAATTATAGAATGCCTTGTGGTTGTCTTTGGAATCTTTGGCAATTTTATTTTTGTAACTAGCTTTGGAGGATTTTATGAGGGATCTCAGCTACTTACTGAGGCTGGTAAGGGAGTTTTTTCCATCCTGGGATTTTCTTCTTTTCTGCAACAGTTTCTTCCTTCTGTTGTATAGTTTGTTTATGGCAGGGGACCACCTGATTGGCTTCCTTTTTTTGGAGGAGAGCATCTTGGTTCTATTTGGATGGCTCGATTCATGCATAAGTGAATGTGCTCATACAGTGCCTTAGTGCAGGATTCAGCAGTTGAACTTTCAGCTCCTGTCTGTATGGCTGTCATGAAGTTTGTCACTTTTGACTTGAGTAGCATGAAGTTGGCTTTGGAGAAGTTTTTTTTTACGGAGGTTTCCTTACTGGGGGGTGGGGGTGAGATGTGGATGTCAAGGATGATTAGCTTATGGTCAGACCTGACCAATGAGGGGGTGACCACTGGTGTGGAGCATCTATCTCCCATTTTGGTAATGACCAGGTTTAGGATATTGGTGTCCCTGGTAGGACAATGGATTAGTTGATCCAGGGCGTTGGAATTTATGAATTCCAAGAACCGTTGGGAAAAGGTGTTGGTACCCAAGTAGCATGCATTTTATTCCCAGTTTATGAATAATTGCTACTCAGTTTTGTGGTAACTATTGTGTTAGAGTTATCAGCCTTAGGCATTACCTGTCTCTTCCTTAAAAGAAAAAAGAAATCTTTCCTTAGTCATACTTTTTTTTTTTTGTTAAGGTCTTTATTGGACCAAACATTGTGGGGAAAACCTCCTAAAATATAACTAAGAACATAGGTTCATAGGTTCATAGGTAGGTACTAGGCTATTAGCCCTAGGGCCTATATAAGCCCAGCCAAAATGTACCCTGGCTTTCGCCACCCAAGAAAATTATTTTCCTGTGCCCCTGTCGAGCAGAGCCACAGAAGTGATTCCTGGGGTGAATTTCCTATTTCCCATCCAATCATCAAGATTTTTCTTGAAGAGTTCTAATGAGGAGTTCTGTTTGATATAGATAGGTAGTCTGTGCCAGAGTATGGGAAGACTCTGGGACAGGAATCTATCCCTCCAGCATGTTCTGTTTATTGTGGTGACAATGTTTAGGTCCCTAGAGCGTGTAGCTCGGAGGGATTGGGATTTCTTTAAGTGGAGCATGTCCAACAGCTCTGGCTTTGACATAGCTTTGTATGTTAGGCAGAGATCACCTCTGAGTAGGTGAAATGCGACGGAATAAAGCTGGAGTTTTTTGAGACAGTCTGCGTAGGGCATCTTTTTGAGGCCAGTAATCCTCTTTGTGAGGTATTTCTGTGGCCTTTCCAGTTGTTGCAGATGTCTTGTGAGGTACATACCAAAAGAGGCGTTGTACTCTTTAATGGGTCTAATGAGTGATGAGTAGAGGGGAACAATGGCCTCTTTTTTTCTGGATGAAAAACCTTTTGTGATGAGGTGAGCCACGTAGAAGGATTTCCCGACCACTGTGGCGATGTGATTATCAAAGGAGAGACTACTGTCCACCTGTGTCCCAAGGTCTCTTATCATACTTTTGGCATTAAGTAGACTACCACTTATGGGTACAGAGTTTTTACCAAAGGGGATGACAATACACTTTTTGGCACTGAGCTTCAGGCCATGGCTTTGACACCAGGCATCTGTCTCAGTGAGGCCCTTTTGTAGTATGTCCACATCGTTAGGAGTTTCGATTATGGCTCCTAGTTTGCAGTCATCTGCAAACTTTATTAGTCAAAGACCTTCTGTTTTAGCCTGTACTTCAGAGAAGTACATACCAAACAGGAGAGGACTCAGGACTGAACCCTGTGGGACTCCACTTGTTACTGGACTGAAGTCGGATTTGGAGTCTGCTGCTTTCACAGTGTGGGTTCTGTCCATGAGCCAGTTGGCAACCCATCTTGTGACATAGGGATTTATACCTAGTTTAGTGAGCTTATCTATAATTCCAGAGTGGGAGATGGTGTCAAAAGCCTTGGTGAGATCTAGATAAGCTGTGTGAACCACCTTACCCTCATCTATGGCTTTGGTTACTACTTCAAAGAAGTCAGTCAGGTTGCCTTTTACAAACCCGAAATGGGTAGGGTCCAGAGTTTGGAGATTACCAATGTCTTTGTTTATGAGTTCCATGATGATATGTTCCATGGCCTTGCAGGCCAGGCTCATCAGACTAATGGGGCAGTAGTTCCCGGGGTCCGTTGTGGCTCCCACTTTGTGGAGTGGGATAACCATTGCGGTGCACCATTCAGTGGGCACAAAGCCTGAGGTGAAGCTATGATTGAACATGGAACTTAGGTAGGGTGCCAGTTCATTCTATAGTTCGTGTAGAACACAGCCTGGGATATTGTCAGGTCCCATGGATGCTGTGTTCTTGGCTTTGGAGAGTGTGTTTTTTACCTGTGCAGCTGTGATTACAGGACCTTTGCATTCTTCCAGTATATAGATGGGCCCTCTAGGGGGTGAGAGGGGGGGGGTAAAGTTAGCACTGAACCTATCTGCCAGGATGTTGGCAATATCAGTTGGTTCTGTATATTTAGTGCCATTGTGCTGTAACTCAGAGCAGATCTGAGTGTTGACATTGAGATTCTTGACATAGCTATAGAATGCTTTGTGGTTGTCTTTAGAGTCAGTGGCAATTTTGTTTTCGTAATTAGCTTTGGAGGATTTTATGAGGGATCTCAGCTTCTTACTGAGGTTGACCAGGGAGTTCCTCTAGTCATGGGATTTTACTCTTTTTTGCAACAGTTTCTTTCTTCTGTTGTAGCGTTTGTTTATGGCAGAGGACCACCAGATTGGCTTCCTTTTTTGGAGGATAGCATCTTGGTTCTATTAGGGATAGCATGATCCATGCACTCATGTAAGTGCGTATAAGGTCCAATTGTGTAGGATTCAGCAATCGGACCTCTATTGTCCGTCTGCATGGGTGTCATGAAGTTTGCCACTTCTGTCTTAAGAAGTGTGAAGCTGGCAAGTTTTTTATAGTGGTTTCCCTAATTGTGGGTGGGGGGCGGGATGTGGATGTCTAGGGTGAGTAGCTTGTGGTCGGATCTGACCAAAGAGGAATTGACCTCTGTGGTGGAACACCAGTTGCTCATTTTGGTAATGACCAGGTCTAGGATATTGCTGCCCCTGGTGGGGGTGTGAATAAGTTGAATCAAGGCATTGGAATTTATGAATTCCAGAAAACGTTGAGCAAAAGAGTTGGTACATGAGTAGGTTTCCCAGTTAATGGTGGGGTAGTTGAAATTGCCCATTATCAGGGTGATGGGTTGTACCCTAATTCTTTCCAGTGTATCAAGAAATGAGGAGTGGGAATCCTGGGGCATGGTGGGGGGTCTGTAGCAAACTACAATTTGGATTGTGGTCTTGCCCAGAGTTAGTTGCACTTGAATAATCTCAGATGCATTATGCTGTGCAACTAGCCTGGAGGTGTGGATATCCTTAATGAATATGGACACGCCTCCACCTTTAGTGCTTTGTTCCGGGTTAGGTGGCCGAAAGGTGTGGTATGAATTATAGCCTGGTAACGCAGGGGTGCTCACTGGAGCTTTGAACCAGGTCTCTGCCACTGCACAGATGTCGATGTTCTCCATTTTAAGGAGTGCCTCGAGTGAGTGCATTTTGAGCATTTAGAACTACATAGCTTCTGGGAGCTTAGTAGCTTTCTGACTACCAGCATAATTATATACTTTCCACTACAGTAATTTCAATATAGTCTTGGCAAGTTAGGATGTGTTGCAAGGATGTAAGAAAAAGCTAAGAAGTAAGATATGAGAAATCATTACAAATGTACACTGGATAGTATGAGGAGGCAATGTGGGAAGTAAACATGGGAGTGCTGGGGTGTATGGTAGGGTGACAGTAGAAAACATGGGTGGGGTGTGCCATGGAATCCATATTATGTAAAACTGCCCATGTAATCACTGCATATACCATTTAAAAATTGGTGCTTCTGGGTGGGGCTTACTAAAAGGGATGTGCCTACAGTTAGGCAAGGGGTGTGTTTGCATTATGTGGGGGCATGGCTTATATGTCAGAAAACGAAAGGCTGCAAAAGGTGGTGACCCTAGGGACAGGTAGACTAAATTATTAAAAATATACAAAACTGGGATAAATTACATTTTGGTTTATTAGAAATATATGACATTGCATATGTCTGATTACCTGAAGTATAATCCCTTTTGTGACTGAGAAGTTTCAGACCTAGAACTCCCAAATGATGATTAGGAGCTTTATAGTACTAAACCATAATAGTGATTGTTAAAGTGGAATATTGCCTACCACCTTCCTGATCAATAAAATAAGAAAACTTAATAACCTCTTCCCTTCTACTAATTTTCAATCTGTGTGTCTAGTTCAGAAGAATTTTTGTATCCTGTCCCTTCTCATACTCTCTTGGGTAATGTGCTTTGCTCTATATTCTCTTCTGCAGGTTAAAATTTAGGTGTGTAATACTAGATCTGTCTTTCATTTATCACAGAAGGGTGTCCCTAAGTTCATTTGGTTTTTCAGCTAATACAGCAATTGCCTATTTATATTTCTTAACCTTTTCCCTGTCCATGTTTAAAGTCTCCCCAGTGTATGATATCCCAGTTTCCAGGAAAATTTTCTAGAACTCTTTGACACATCCTCTTATAGGATAAAATTTCAGTTCCTTTTCAATACAAGTGGATCCATGCGCCACATCCTTGAGGAATGCAGATATGTAAGCCCCTTCATTTCCAAGGCTATTAAAATGAGATCAGCAAGCTTGGACAGTATTTCTTCCCTAAAAATGTTAATAAAGAGAGAGGGCCAGAACTGTAAATAATCAGTCCTCCTAACCCCTCTAATATTAATGAGATGTATATGTAATCCCTTCCATTCTATTTTTTTTAAATCTGCAAAGATTAGTGAGCAAAATGTCACGTGATCTTAAGCACTATCTGTCTGTTCTTGGCAAGTCTTTTTCCTTTCACTGGCAATTTATCTAAATATTGTACTTGCACCACATTAAAGTTCTTGCAAATAACAATAGCAATTCCTCCACCTCATATTATTTCAAGTTAAAAAAATCTGCATGTTCCAGGAACTTCTGTATCTGAAAACCAAAAAAAAAAAAAAAACTGTTGGAAAACCAGAGGCCGAGAGGCACAAAACAACAACTGATAACCAAACAACAATGCCTCAGCAATGGCGTCCATACCAGATACAAAAAAAGTACACTTCTATGTATTTCTTAAGTTAAAACATTGTTTATTTAGTGCTTTCGTCTCAGTAAAGACTTCATCAGAATAAACAACTCATGCTTATATTGTCTAATGAGCAGGATTCAAAATAATTTACTTCACACTAAGGAAATTATTTAGTAACAAACTTTATTTCTGTCACTAAACAGAAAACTAAATAAACTCTATATAATTGAACAGTAAATCACACTAAAACAGAACACTAAGTAAACTCTATTGAACTAAAATATGAAATTAAACAATACATCTAAAGAAAAAGGTATACATCATCGATAAAGAGAAAGCTTCATCCTGTCTTCAGTCTTGACTGGGAAGCCCCATTGCAGTCAGGCAAAAGTCTTCATCGGGAAAACAGCCCTGGGCAGTGCGTCCACTCTATAGGTGAGGCTTCTGCCTGAGTGCAGGGAGCCCCAGCTATATATAACCAAATTGTTTACCACAAGTCATGAGAATCAATACATTCCCAGTGTAGGCTGGATCTTGCTAGATCATTCTGTGGTATTGGCCACCCACCCCAGAAGGAACAGCAATTCCTGTCAAATACAGTGATTTTGCAAGTTTTGAGTGTTACACTGGAATATTCAAATGACTTTGCAAGTTTTAGTACTGTACTGGAATACCCCAGCACACATACACATACAAGACATATTTCGCAATCAAATGTAGTGACTTTGCTGAAATCACTAAACTGTTCTGGAACACAGCATCATCTCTCATGCCTGCTGACACTTCAGAATATAGCATTACTTCATATGTCAAGGAAGAAACAAAGAAAATAAAGAGAATGTCGCGATATAGTGAGGGAACCGTCAAATAATCACACTCACCCAATGTACCCCTCTTTCGTATCACATTCGTATCACAATGCCAAACTCTTTATAATTGTAAGACAGCGATCATTGGTTCTAAAAACATTTCCTGTTTCTCAGAGTTAGTTATAATACCATGGAATATTTAAATCTTAAAAAATAATAAAATGTTAGTCACAATTTTTTATATTTAAAACTATTAATGTTAAAAATACAAAACCTTTATACTTTAAGTCAAAAGTGGATGAAATACGTTCATATATAAGTATACTCTTAAACCCATCAATAAATCTCAACGCAAACAGATGAATTTAGTTAATTAAAACTAATTAGAGCTTAGCTGCTCTCATTTTCAAAACTGAAACTAAAGATAATTGGTCACAAAGACCTGGTGGGACAACAGCATTCAACCATAACTGCCAAAACAGTTCACGATATTCAAGCAACGTCTGCCATTACCCACCACATGGATTGGGGTTAGCTTGCTCCAAAACTCAAAAAGAAAATCTACTGTGTTCACAATTTAAAGAAAGGCATTTGTTTCCACCTTTTTATTAATCTCATAGTAGTGTTCATATACCCTGGCTTTTAAAGCTCTTTCGGTGTTCCCTACATAGTAGGAAAGGCAAAACAGGCAATAAGCAAGATAAACGGTCTCCTTAGTAGAACAGTTAAATACGTATTTGCCTTAAAGGTCATTGAAATACTAGGGAGTACCAGTTCCTTACAGTGCACCATCTGTATACATTGATGGCACATCCCACATTTGTATATTCCCTTGTACTCATGGTTATCTTTTACTAATTTCTCATTCGCCCCCTTTTCTAAAATGTTTTTAATATTATGTCCTTCCTTGTAGTTATATGCTAATGATTTAGAAAAAAAACATTAAAGCATTAGACATTTTTAAAAACAAGTTACAAAATGTTGTAACTTTTTTTCAGGATATCTCCCATGTCCTGGTTAAGTTTTAATATAAGGGACCTGTTGTAGTTGGTTTACTCTTAATAATAAAAAAGCATTTATCCATTATGCTTTTCAGTGATATTCTCTTACGCACAGCATTAATGAGGTGAGCTATTATAGGAGTTGTACTGAAGATGTTAGGGGAACTCATATCAGAGAAATATTACAAAAGCATAGACTGGAAGCATAAATCAATATACAGACTGAAGGAAAGTGAACTCAGGATTCTTCTGAGTGCTAGTCCTTTAAACAGAGCATTAATAAATTGAGCCATTGCAGAAGTTGTGCTGAAAGGGCCAGGGAAACACATATCAGGGGAAGATACAAATGACCAGAAATCAAAAGACAGGGCTCAAGAGACTGAAACACGACTCTTTGCAATGACCATCTCTTAAACATAATATTAATAATATGAGCCATTACAGAAGTCAGCCTGTAAGCAGCTGCGGTGGTGCAGTGGTAGCATTGTTGCCTCACAGCAAGAGGTTCTCCTGTTCGATTCTTGGCTGGAGTGCCTTCTGTGTGGAGTCTGCATGTCCTCCCCACGGTTGGATGGGTGTTGGAAAGACATGCGTAAATGCGCATGCCTTCGTGGAAGGTTGAACGTCGAGCTGGCACCTCAACGTTCGTAAAAATCTACTGCCAATCATTAGTGGACCGGAGTTCCGCTGTGGCGACCCCTAACTGGGAAAAGCCGAAAGACAACAACAACAACAGAAGTCAGCCTGTAGGGCTCAAGGAAACACATACCTGCGGAATGCTACATAAAAAGAGAATGGAAGCAGATATTAAAAGATAGGTGTTAAGGGAGTGGAAGCCCAGGACTCTCTGCAGTAATAGTCTGTTAGACACAACATTAACATGTTGAGCCATTACAGAAGTCATTCTGAAGCATTCAGGGAAACACATGTCAGAGGAAATGTTACAAAAGAACAGACTGGAAACAGAAATTAAAGGACAGGCCTCAAGGGAACCGAAACCATGATTCTCTAGAGCTATTGCAAAAATAATACTGATGATGTCAGGGAAACATATATCAGGAGAATGTTACACATGGACAGAATGGAGGCAGAAAGTAAAATAAAAAATGTAGCCATGAGGGATTTGGTACACCCAAGTTTGTGCATTGACAGTCTAGAAAGCAGGTCATTAATAAGCTGAGAAATGGCAGCAGTCATAAACAAGGAGCCAACTGTATTCTATTTCATATTTGACAACTGCCACACAACAGCACTCAGGTCATTTGCATGTCCGATGGCAATATCTGTAGCTCATGACATGGACTGGACTTCATTTTTGCTATATAATAAAAAGTGCAATTTCTCATTGGTTAAATGTGGGCATTGAAGGGGCTCTTTGTGGCCTTTTACACAATGTACATTGCCAAAAAGATATTTTAAAAGCCCTTTTTGGGCATGTGTGGTATTTAACTATTTTTTGACCAGATTAAAGTTTAGAAATGGGAGTACAGAACAGAGATGAGAAGGGGAAGCAAACAGAGGGTAGAAAAGAAGGTGAGCAAATAAGGAATGAGCAGGATGGAGGGGGTAGGAGTAATAAACTTTTTTTGTGGGACAGCTGCCTATTTTGTTTAGAGAAGGGGAAACTTGGGGAAGGAAGTAAAGAAAGTAAGAGAACGGTAAGAGGGGTATGTTAGGTAGCAGGGAAAAACAAGCAAGACAGGGTGAAGGTTAACACAATGAAGGAGAGGGAACACAATGTTGAAGTAGACATTAGGCAAACAGAGGGAAGACAATGGTGAAGAGAAGACTGTTAAACTAACAGTGGTGGGCATGGGAACCCAAGGGAGGGAAACACTAGGGTGAAAGATAGGACTGGGTGTTCACAGAAGCTGTCTCTGCTATTTGAGACACATTGGGTAATTGCTCATCACACTCGGTACTGTCACCACTGAGTTCTGGCTCAGAAAGTGGAATGACCCAGTGCTGAGCTGAGTTTCCATGCGGCTGATGATGGCATCCGACCTTCTTTTGATGATACCCCCCACAAACTCTGCAGCTGCCAGTGAGTGAGAAACAGAAGCATAGCTGTCTCAACCACTTTCCCTCTGCTGGTCCTATGAACTAGTACCCCTCAGCTCTTCAAGTGAAGAGCAAAAAATAACTAAAATAAATAAATAAAGAACTTCTATACAACTGCAGGATGCTAATTGACTTATTGGCTAGCTTCCTGCAGTCAGTACCAAATCCAAACATCACCCCCCAGCTCTTCAAGTGAAAAGAAAAAAATATGTTCCTAATACTGGTATACCAACTGTTAAATAAAAACAAAGTTACAACACAGGAGGCTCAGATGCAAAAGTTTACTAGTGTACACCAGGAGGCAAAAAACCATACAAGTACAGAATTTTGTCTGGCATGATGCAGGAAGTACACAATTTTATATAGGTTTAACATTCAAGCTGTGCCCACCTTACTGACATGGTCAGTCACAGGGCACCTACATCACTATGGTCTACAATATTCTATTCATAAGAAAAGCTGATGTTATACATTTTAAAAGTTTTTCCCATGGGAATAATACAGCCTTGCAAAGCACCTGGTCAGTTATAATGTCTCTCTGTAAATGTTACTCCTTCAAGGTTTCAGGCCTGCTCGAATACAATAGTTGGTTCAGTCTTGTAATACACCTCTTTGTTCTTCTTGCAACATTCTCCCAACAGCTGCGTCTTATCTTGATAACATTTACAAGGCCGATTGTCCCAGAGGAAGGAGAAGAAGATTTTCAATGCTTTATACATTTAATTTCCTGACCCAGCAGATAATCATTAGTGAAAAACATAAGCTTGCTGAGCTGGCTACTGCCAGGGTCAGAGTTCAAACACACTGCAGCTCCAAAGCTTCAAGCAATTACATGTAAAATCATACTTATTGCCATATTATTAATAGAATAAAATGCATTATATACTATTTGCTTTTTAGCTAGCACTTTATATATGTTCAAATACATATTTTTCTAACATTTTCCTCCCTTTTAATACTTTTTATTCTATTCTGAAATATAAACAATGTTATATCGTCCCCTAGCCTTTTCCCTTAAGGACTTTCAACTAGGCAAGTAATTTAGTTTATACTTCGGAAAGATTTTCTTCTGAAATTACTTGTTCCAATTCAATGTCTTGGTACAAAGTTTCATTTACAGATATTTCAATAAAATCTTTGATTAATCTTTTCATGCAGGGAATCCCACAACAGACACATGCTCCTAATAGGAGCAGACCCACACAAATAGCAATCAAGATGTTCATTAGGATAGAACCCCGCCCACCAAACAAACCCTGGAAAAAGTTCGTCAGTGGGTTTGGGCCTGGTTCAGTCATGGCTGATACCTGCTGTATTACCTCTAGGTGATCATTAATTTCATGTCTATTGTCTGGTATGAACACACAGCATTCTTTTTTGATAAGCGCGCATGTACCACCTCTTGCCACTAGGGTGAAGTCAAGAGCCATTCGATTTTGTAGCACGACAGTTCTCATTGCATTCAGTTCATCAGTCACTAGTTCGAGAGCAGAAAAAGTTGCGTTACTCATTACTTCGAGAAGTTTCGACAGCTTTTTCAACTCCCAGATCGATTTGACTGCTCCATATGCTGGAAGTATTCCAGCCCAGGATATAACACTGCCACTCAAGTCCATATGAGTCAATTTTTCTTTATCTTTTACGGAATGATGGTCTTTCCAACCAGCTTCGATTTTTCCCACTGGGTTCACAGGCTTTCTGATTGGACCTTCAGGTTTCCGGGCTACATCTCTCACATTTCGTATCTTACCTAGAGGCAATTTTGCAGTATGTCTTATGGCCGGAACCAGATAACCCAAAAAACAACTGCTGGACCAATTCTCAGGTAGCCATTTGTATACCTTTTTCCCACAAACAAAATAACAGTTTTCTACTTTAGTACTGATCCGGGTTAATTCTGAATGAAACATTTTCTTGTCTATAACAGACAGTTGTTTATGTAAAACAGGATTTCTCTGCACATCACTTAATGTTGTTTTCATTAAACTCAAATATGAATCATAATTTGTATTACAAACAGTGCCTCTATCTTTAGCTTTAATATAGCATTTGTAAGAAATGGTTATATTACAGTTACTCCAACCCACTTGAAGTGTATCATTTTGTAAAACATACAATTCCCTCTGTGTAATAGGCAAATACAATGCAATTTTGTCCTGTGATCTTACAGATCCTGTATCAAAAAGTAAATTCTCCCAAGTCTCATTTATTCCCAAGGGGACAGCGGACATTAACAGTCCTCCATATGCTGTTGGTATGGCAGTACATACCCAGCAATTTGAAATGTTCATAGTCTCTACATATACACGCTTCATAGCTAGGTATGTGTTAAAGTTCGGATGCCAGTCTATAGACAGTTCATCACGTCTCTCCACTTTCACTTGTGTGGTTACATGTAGGAAAAACCACAACAAAAGGAAGGTTGTCACAATCATAGTCAGTAAATGCATAGTCAACAAGATGATTAAACAACATCTCTGGGGTTGATCTGTAATTTTGCTCGTTTTGTTCTTGGCCATCCTGCCTTTGTTGTGTATCAGTCACAAAATGTTTATCAAGTTGAAAATTCTTTACCGGTTTACAGTGCGTCAGATGGACCCAGGACGACCTCTCAGCAACTTTGACTGCAGTAGGCATCGCCAACAGTACCTGGCACGGTCCTTCCCATTTTGGACTCGCCCAATTCTTCCTCTTCGTAACCTTCAGCCAAACCCAGGATCCAGGGGTCAGCACTGCTTCCAATGGTCTGGTCTGTCTTTTATCTGAAAAAGAGTTCAACTGCAAAACAGTTTTATTTGTTAACAGTTTTCTCATATAGTTAGCTAATTAGCTGTCAGCCTCTAGTTCTGCAGGCATGACAGTTTTCCACTGTGGCACATAATATGCCCTTCCAAATATCACTTCAAAGGAGGTCAAACCCTTTACGTTTGGAACTGTTCTCATGTTCAGCAGTGCCAAAGGCAAACAGCAGATCCAGTTCTTCTGTGTTTTGCTCACTAACTTTCTCAATTTGCTTTTTAAAATTCCATTGTACCTTTCCACCAGTCCTGCAGACTGTGGGTGGTAAGCACAATGATTCTTCAAGGAGATCCCAAAGAATCTCCCAAGCTGGTGAATCGTCTGATTAACAAAATGTGTCCCATTGTCACTATAGATTCTTTCCGGTATGCCAAATCTAGGAATTATTTCTTTTATTAGGGCTTTTGCCACTGTTGCTGCATCCAGATTTTTAGTTGGAAAAGCTTCTACCCATTTAAAAAACATATCTATAATTACTAAACAGTATTTTTTCCCTTCACATTTATTCAATTCTATGAAGTCCATGCAAATAGTATGGAACAGATATGGTGGTATAGGAAAACTTCCTTGCTTGGGTTTGAATGCCCCTTGTGCATGATGTTTATTACAAATATGACATGCTGCACAAAATTTTTGTGTATAGTTTGTGAATCCATATGTTTGGAATATTCGATTTACTAACTGTACCATCCCCCCTGTTGAGACATGGCACTGCCCATGGCTCAACAAAGCTGCATATCTAAATAAATTAGACGGCAATATTGTTTTTTTCTCTTTGGAGACATACAGTCCATTTTCGAGGATTGCACCTCGTTTCTCCCATTTCTGTTTCTCTGCCTTTGTAGTTAATGTCTGCATTGTTTTTAACATTTCTAGATCTAAAATCTCAGAGGGCTGTAATTCCTCGGTTAAAAGTAAAGTTTCTGAGTCTGAGGCTGCTTGCTTTGCAGCTGCATCAGCTTTTGAAATTCTATCCTGTTGTTTTGTATGAGCTAAACATTTACAAATAGCTACTTTAGTAGGTAACTGAATAGAATCTAATAGGTTCAAAATAAGTTGCGCATGATTAATCGGTTTACCATTGGATGTTATCATTCCCCTGTTTTTCCATTGTTAAAAACATGCACTGTAGAGAAAGCATACTGACTGTCAGTATATATGTTCACACATTTATCTTTCGCTAGAGTGCAAGCCCGTGTTAAGGCTATCAATTCTGCTGCTTGAGCAGATAGGTTATGCATTAAGGGTTGGGTTTCTAAGGTTTCTGTATCTGTAACTACTGCATACCCCACTAGATTTTTCCCTGTAGGACCCCTTCTGCACGAGCCATCCACGTAAAATGTCACCTCGGCATCATCCAAGGGCATGTCAGTGAGATCTTGTCTGGGCAAGGTTATTTGCTCAATTTCCTGCAGGCAACTGTGCAGTGTGCCATCCACAGGAGTTGGAAGCAACGTTGACGGGTTCAATGTTGTACAATGTTCAATTATCATATGAGGTTGGCTCAGCAGTATGGTCATGCATGAAAGATGTCTAGCAGGTGAAAGATATGCTATTTTTTCCTGCAGTAAAATTATCGCGACTGCATGAGGCACTCTCAATGTGAGAGGGTGGAATAACACTACTGAGGCTGAAGCCTGTACTGCCATTGCAGCTGCGACCACTGCTTGTACACAGTGAGGCAACGATCGTGCCACTGGGTCTAACTGTGATGAATAGTAAGCTAGGGGGCGTTGCTTATCCCCATGCTGTTGCGTCAGAACTGACGTCATATATCCCTGTTTACAATCTACGGTCTGAAAGAATCTTTTATGGTAATTCGGAAGTCCTAAAACTAATGATGATGCTATCAATTGTTTTAGTCTGCAGAAAGCTGTTTCTGCCTCGGGTGTCCATTGTAACAAATCTTGTGCTGCCATTGGTGTTTTATATATTAAATCAGCCAGTGGAGCAGACTCTAAAGCATAGTTTGGTATCCAGCTTCGACAAAAATTAGTCGTTCCCAGGAAGGACATCATTTCCTTCTTGGTTGTTGGTTTGGGTGCTTGTAAAATTGCTGTTTTTCTGTCTTCATCTAATATTCTACCTTCATTGGATATTACATATCCTAGGTATCTAACCTGTTTTTTCCAAAGTTGTAACTTACTTTTGTTTACTTTATGTCCTTGTGCTGCTAAAAATTTCAATAACGCTATAGTATCCTCTCTGCATTGATGCTGGGTGGGGGCTGCTAGCAAAATGTCATCTACATAAAGCAGAATTTGACTACCTCCTGGTGGGGTAAACCCTGCCAGGTTGCTAGCCATTTCTTGTGCAAATATTGTTGGACTCTCACAATATCCCTGTGGTAGCCGAGTATAGGTATACCTTTTACCCTGAAATGTAAATGCAAACCAATACTGGCTATCAGGATGTATAGGTATTGAAAAGAAAGCATTGCTTATATCTACCACAGTGAAATATTTTTGTTGTGGTTTCAAATCATTCAACAAGGTATGTGGGTCTGGCACCGTAGGTGCTCTAGGTATTATTGCATTGTTTACAGCTTGTAAATCCTGTACCATCTGCCACTCCCCCGTTTGCTTTTTTAACAGGAAATAGAAGGGTATTACATGGTGAATCAAGAGATTCTACCAGTAATCCTTCCTTGAGTAATGCTGCTATAATAGGCTTGAGTCCCTGTTCTGCATCTTTCCTCAAGGGGTATTGTCTTTTCTGTGGTCTAAATGCTGATTTTGGTGTAATACTAACTGGTCCTGCTGTTTGAATAAGTCCTACATCTGATTTGCCTGTTGACCAAAGAATCTTTGGTATATCACACAAGGCTTTCTCTTCTTCTTCTAATAAGAATGCTAATCAGCTGTCCTCACTAGTTTGTAAGTGTACAGCTGGATGTGTCTGTGTTAGCCAATTAAATTTCTGTTTTTGTATTCCCTGCTCTGATAATTCTGAATCAGTTTGTTTTTCCCACCTTGTTACTTTTTCTCCTAAGTCTGCCCATTTCACATTTTTGCTTTTCGTTAAGCTGACATGTGGTAGTCGATTAGACTTGTACAGTGCTATAAATTCCTGAGGTAATGAACAGCTTACCACACTGTTTCCCTCAGTATCCCAATACAAGGTTCGTAATACTAATCTGTTTGCAGGATTTTTGAATAACTCTTGCTCATATTCTTTATCGGGTCCTGGTATACTACAGTAGTATAGAATACAGTGTAACAAATGCTGTCGGTCAGTGTCAAGGGAGGGGGCCTTACTGATGGCTACGTTCATCAGTTCCTTGGTTACTGCCCCTGGACCAGTCGTGACTAGGTCCTGGCTGTACCAGTAAAAGGTTTCACCCTCCGGTCGCACCACAAAAGTATCCATTTGTCTTTGTGCCTCCATACCCTGCATAGTAGGAACTACCGCTATGCCAAATATCTGCATAAGATCTCTTCCCAGTAAGTTTACTGGACATTTTGCAGAAACTACAATTTTACTTTTCTGAGTCATACCTGAAACAGGGTCAGTTATTGCTATATCATGGGAGAGTGGTTCCTTATATAGCTGTCCATTTGCTGCTTTCACTAATATATAATCAGGTGATTCGGAATATTCTGGTAACTTGGAGGGGTGTATCAAAGTCCGTGATGCCCCTGAGTCACACAGGAATTTGACTTCCCTCCCCTTCACCAGAAGTGTAACTTCCGGTTTCGTGTCTGCCAGATAGAGCTCCAAGCTCAGCAATGCCAAATCTAAAATTTCACCTTCTTCATCCTCCATATCTACTTGCACTTCCTCTGTCCCTTCTACTACATTTACATTTGTTCTTTGTTTGTTAACCTTTCCTGATGATCTCTGACTTCCATCACTATCATATAGTCAGTCTTCATCATCCTTGCTTTCTGTGGTTACCTTTTTATTTTGCCTGCAATCCCTTGCTAAATGTCCTTTCTTTCCGCACTTGAAGCACTCACCTTTCTTTTTTCTTTCTTCAAAATCTTCTGACCGTTTGTCAGATTGTCTATTTCCCTGGGCATTTTTCTTACCCTTTTTACCTGACTGTACTACAAAGACCTCAGCTCCATCTTCAGCAGTGAAGACCTGTGTCTTCTTTTTCTTTTTACTATTAAAGTGTCTTTCAGCATGTCTAGCATACTCAAGTAAGGCTTGTAGCCTACTTGTTCGATGATCTATCATATGCTTCGTAATGAAGCTACTGATAGGTGCAATACAACCTTTCAAAAATGCATTTTTCAGTTGCTGTTCATACGAGGTATCATTTGTTTGATTTTCAGGAATAGCCATACCGCTATGGTTATTGAAACATTCCAATAATCTACCATAATACACATCTACAGTTTCATTTTCTTGTTGTATGCATTGATTAATGCAAGTCCAATCTGCTCTAGGTTTCCATTTTTCAGAAATTCGGTCTGTAAGACCTTTTACTCTGTTGTCTAGTTCTGCGTCACTATGTGGGAGTGGTTTAAGCTCTGCATTATGAGGATTCCAGGTGCCACAAATCATGTGCCAGTCTGGACCCACAATTTGTCTAACTACCTTTTCTACTTCTTCCCCATTCAAGTGGTAACTTAGTCTCATACCTTGTAAATCTTGCAAAAACTTTGTATAATTGACTTTTGGATGGGGAATTCCCTCTGTAGCTTTCCGGATATCTTCCGGTGTCCATGGTCTATATACTAGAAGTGTTGGGTCCTGCCCTTCCTGTCCTGCCTGAGGATTTGGTACCTCAATAAGTGGACAGATTTCTTCCTCACTTTCCTCTAGTATGTTTTTTCTTATTTGATACGAGTCTGTGTCCCCAAGTGTTTTATGTGTCCGGGACCTAGTTTCAATAGGATCTCTAACAAATGGTTTTAGTGTCATTGTGACATCAGGATAACGTGGAGGTGGACTAGCCTGTCCACCCGCTTCATATCCTGCAAAAGGCATCGGAGGGGGCGGGGGAGGAGGAGCCATCGCTATTACTATGTTATTATCCTCTTTGTCTAAAAATAACGTCTTAGCATTTTTAGTTTTCTGTTCCCTTTGGTTTACTTCCTCAATCCACCTGTGTGCCTGAGGAATGCCTAATCGCTGTTGCTTTTTTGCCTGACCTTCTGCATCAGATTTCAGTTGTTTTAAAAGTTTCACTAATGAAATTTTATCTAATTTACCATCGAATCCGTATTTATTAACCCATTTTGTATAATACCTAACATTATCAGCCCGTTGCAATTGCATATATTTTGCATCTTCAGTTAGGGGCGGATCTCGCGATGTTTTAGTGCACTGATTTCCCATATTAAAGAAAATGTTACGTAACCCTTTTTCACCACGTGGTATTTCAATTCCTTACACAGTTTATCTAGAATAACTGCCTACCTTATTCTGTTTCCCTGATCTCTGACAAAATATACAGTAATTTCCTTTTGTCCCTGATTTGTATAACAAATCTCTGACAATGACATTTACTGTAACCTTGTCCCTGATCTAAAACAGAAAAAAGGCAAATATCTTCCTACCTGAGCCTCCTGGGTCGACCAGTTCAAGACCGCTCTTCGGCCGCAGATCAGAAAGTGGCCAGCCTCTTAAAATGACAATTCAGTCAGAGGTCTTTCGTATTTCAAGAAGAACCGTTTCGGTAGCTTCTCCTGCGCAGTGTTCGACCACCGGTACACTCTGATCTGTAGCTGTCTGAGGGTTTCCGATTCAAGAAGGACCAAACTGTTAAATAAAAACAAAGTTACAACACAGGAGGCTCAGATGCAAAAGTTTACTAGTGTACACCAGGAGGCAAAAAACCATACAAGTACAGAATTTTGTCTGACATGATGCAGGAAGTACACAATTTTATATAGGTTTAACATTCAAGCTGTGCCCACCTTACTGACGTGGTCAGTCACAGGGCACCTACATCACTATGGTTTACAATATTCTATTCATAAGAAAAGCTGATGTTGTACATTTTAAAAGTTTTTCCCATGGGAATAATACAGCCTTGCAAAGCACCTGGTCAGTTATAATGTCTCTCTGTAAATGTTACTCCTTCAAGGTTTCAGGCCTGCTCGAATATAATAGTTGGTTCAGTCCTGTAATACACCTCTTTGTTCTTCTTGCAACATTCTCCCAACAGCTGCGTCTTATCTCGATAACATTTACAAGGCCGATTGTCCCAGAGGAAGGAGAAGAAGATTTTCAATGTTTTATACATTTAATTTCCTGACCCAGCAGATAATCATTAGTGAAAAACATTAGCTTGCTGAGCTGGCTACTGCCAGGGTCAGAGTTCAAACACACTGCAGCTCCAAAGCTTCAAGCAATTACATGTAAAATCATTCTTATTGCCATATTATTAATAGAATAAAACGCATTATATACTATTTGCTTTTTAGCTAGCACTTTATATATGTTCAAATACATATTTTTCTAACACCAACCAAGTAGCCAGATACACGACACCCCCCAGCCATTCAGGTCTAATTTCTGCACCCTGCCCCTGACTCGCCTTCCTCACATTTTAGTAAAAAAGAAAAATAAAAGAAAATATATTTTCTTTTAAACTGTAGCAAATTGAATGCTTCAAATGTAGCAAACATTTGCTACAGTTTATACCCTGCATAGAGTAGTACAGTGCTCAGGTTTTAGTTTAAAAAAAAAAGAACCAAATATTTTCTTTTTCAAACTACAGCAAACCGCTTGCTTCAAATGAAGCAAGCAGTTAGCACAGTTTATACCCTACACAGAACACTACACCATTCAGGCTTTAGTTAAAAAAACAACAAACAAATCATTTCCTTTTTGAACTGTAGCAAACTGCTTTCTACAAATATAGCAAGCAGTTGCTACAGTTTATACCGCACATTGAGCATTATAGCTCTCAGCTTTCAGTTAAAAAATAAGACTGTAATGAGAACCTCCTGCAGATACACATTTACAATATCTGCAACAATCCCAAGCATATTTGTACAATGTATACAGTATCTAAGCACAGGCATATGTATGAGTTAAAATCTAAAGCAAGCAAGCACAACATTGCTGTGCGACATTCAGGCACTTGTGAATCACTCCACCATCTTGCTTGCCTCATTATCATACATGGCAGATCATTATACAGTCATTAGCTTGTAATATGGCCAACTACCTTACTTGACCTAGCCATGCCGAGTACTTGAGTTTTCTGAGTTGCACCCATCCCACATGTAGCCACTTGTCATGCACATTCTCTTAGCTCAATGCTGCAATGTTTTCTGAATCCATCTCTATATCATTAAACTATTTGATTCTTTACTTCTTTAAAGACAGTTAAGGAATAATAGTTTGTAACTCTAAATATTCTACTGCATTTAAATGTTAACTTTGTGAATTCACAGTAAAACAAATGAAAACAGTGCTGTTCCACCAATTTTACTTGAATTAATTGAGAACAGCAACCTAATTTAGGGTTATCATGGCCCGGAATACATAAACGTGACATATTATTATTATTATTATTATTATTATTATTATTATTATTATTTTAATACATCTTTCCTATTAACCCAGTAAGGATGCAGTCACAAAGCCTTAAACAGTTACAGTGGTATGAACATTAACCTTTATCAGTGTTTTTTACAACTGTATCCATGACATACTAAGTTTATATACCTCACACTGTTGCTTCTCAAATCAGGCCTAATCAGCACTGCAGATCACAATGTAAGACAGTTCCCTAGTGTCATAAAGATTATTTCAGTCCATTTTTTCATTGACATCCCATACTATGCACTACTGAATTTTTAGACTAGCATCATGAACTTTGATAACAAATAAGTGCAATATAGATGATATAAGTATGCATGTTTCCCTACCTGCATTAAATCCTACTTAAGGGGCAGATGCTTTTTTTCTGTCTCAGAAATGCCTTGTGTGTGCCTTATGCACTCTTCCTTTTCTCAAGTGGTGTTAAATCCACCAACCCCCCCCCCCCCAAGAAGTAAGAAGGCAGCTCCACTTATTTACTACTCTTTCTATGAAAAAACAGTCCTTTATAACTACCTTGATCTGATCCACATTGTATCTAAGAAGTGTGCCCTCTTTCTGTCATACTTCCTAAATTCCAAAGACTAGCCCATAGCCTTTGGAATCTACCACTGGTAAAATCTGTTGGCCATGTGTCTGAGAATCTAGTTGGATTTTTAAATCATTGTTCAGACATAAAATACTTCAGAATGTCTGTGGTCTACATTCCTGATACTGAGTTATAAAGACCTACTTTAGTTAATGCATCATCAGACAGTCTCTCAGGATATTCTAGACTCTGATGATCACCTCTGTTCATCTCCTTTTAACAGGTGGCATCCATTGGATTCTTTGTATTTAAATTGCCCTCTTTAGTTCATCTTCCTCCATTTCAGGAATGTACAAATTAAGATTTTTTAGTCTTTTTTTGTATGACTTCTTTTACATAGCTCTTGCTATTTATTTTGCCTCCTTCTTTAAAATGTCCATCCTCTGCCTTTGTTCTCACAAAATGGAGCCCCAGTAACTATTCCATGAATGAATACTGCCACTGAATATGCATTTCATTTTGGCATTACAGCTTCATGGCTGTGTTAATTCTTAAACCAAAACCCACATTTTGCCATTTTACCAGAACATTTCCTGCAAACATAATATGTTTTGATATACAAGTCTTTGCCATATATACCAGGTGACAGACAGGAAATAAATGTCTGCACATATATACAAGTATATGTATGTAAATAAATAAAATTGGGTAACAACATGAATTCATTTAAAAATATTCTGATTAAAGAGCATAAAGTCTGTTGCAGTGCAATAAGCTATTAAGCACTTTCTTATTAATAGATTACCATAGCTACTTAAGAATATATAAAAAAAAGCCAATGCTGAGGTTTGCCAAGATAAATTGAATACTTTCTCCCCTCCCTGCCTACAATTACTGTGTAAAATGACAGTAAAAATGGACACTTTTGCTTTCTCCATATGGGGCACTAAATAGGAAAACTGTAATATGGAGGGCACTGTGACAACTGATTAATGTTTTCCTTCTTGGCAAATTTTAGGAGTGAGAACAACAAGCCAGAAAGTAGCTGCAAGAAACACACACTGAGCTTGCAAAGGTGCCAAATTGGATTGCTTTGCAAATTGCAGTTGCCAGTGGTATAATTCTTAGTGAACTTACTGGAGTTGTAGTCATTGCTGCATTGCTGAGACAGGAAACAAATTCATATAGTGATAGTAGTGAGGACAGGGTATGGTAATACCATAATAAGAAAACCGTACAAACATGCAAAGACTATATTCTCTGCTCTTGCCTCTTATATCATTTATGGATCCTTGGGTTTTATGGTCACAGCTGTTATTATGTGATGCGGGATTGGAGGTCAGATACTGGAAGCAAAATGTAGTCTGTATACAAGACAAATATTTTTAATCCACTGTAAGACTCTAAAAGTACCAAAACTCAATCATATCAATCATTTTTATTTAAAGTGTTTCATTCTATGCCCTTAACAAAGTTACAATGTTCACTGACATAATAAATGATGACTAAACTATAGCAACAGAAAAATACACTGTTATCCAACACTTTGATGGAGACGTAGGACACATAAATAGTTTAGCAGAATGCTATCATGAAATCAAAAATGCTAGCACATTAAATACTTAAATAGCCCCTATAATAAAGAAATTAACAAACATTCCTATTCAATCCAGATTAACAGATAAGCTTGACTTGTCAAAACAATGTATAGTTGTGTATGTTAAAGTAAAAAGATCTGATTCTGCTTTGTAAAACCAGTGAATAATAAAATCCGTAATAAAAGTCAAGTAATGCTGTGATCAGTCCAGCAATACTTGATAATCATAATCAAAATCCACATGCTGGAAGAGTCCTTCACCTTCAGTTACACCACCTACTAAACCATAGCCTTTAGCCTCGGCAAAAGTGTAGAAAATTAACAAGTTTGAAGCACTGGAGCCCAAGCTCCTATCATTGGACCCATGTTCTGCACAGAAGCTTAAAACAGCATTAAACAGTCTTAAGTTACCAACAATATTAGCCAGTCAGCAAACTAATCTAAAATATTAAAATTCCAAGTTTAGGAAACGCAGTGTCTTGTATAACACCACAATTACTAGTGAATTGCAGAAAGCACAATGACATCGACCATTCCAAAACAGTCCAGAAGCTCATCCAAGGACTTTGGTATCTACCACTGGCAAAATGTGTTTTCTATCTGTAAATCCAAGTAACTAGCAAATAGTGCAGTGACACGCTTATAAAAATGCCATGAGAACAAAGTACAGCTCTCAATAACTGGTCATTGTAACATCTGGTATTCAGGATGGCCCTCAAAGTAAGACTGACATAAACTGCATGTTGGCAACTTCATCAGCCTTTGATCTCAGACTGTGCAGTGCAGGAAGGACAGTAGACCAGATGATGGACATTTAGGAACCCAGATAAATGCTAAAAGCACCAAATCTTTTCATATACACATATGATACATCTCCTTTTTCAGAAGCTGAAGTTTTCCATGCCGTATGAGGTAGATTTTAAATATACATGTGCCTGTTCACCTCTTGATATGAAAACATTTTGTTGCGTTTTAGGCATCACTTCACTGTGAAAAGATTTCAGAAACATCTATTACTTATAACAGCAGAATATTTCTTATTTTCTTTACATCTGTTATAAAACCAAAGCCCTTTATTAGAAAAGCAGCATGTTCAATAAACACAGATATCTGAGAATATTTAAGTAATCGTCCAAACACAGTATATTTGAGAATGACCTTGGTCTGTGTTCTGATATTAAGTTTGCAAGACCTACTTCAGCATCATCAGACTGTCACTCGGGATTATTCCGTACTCTGTTGAACACTTCTGCTCATCTTCTACATGCAGTCTGTCTTGGGGTACCTCTGCAGATATCTCTCTGGACACATATCTGCATATTGAACAGCCTGAATATGAAAAATTGGTGATATAATAGTTTACATAAGATCTAAGTAAACTATAAATTCCACTTTCATATTGACTGCAGAAAGAAGTAACATAAAAATGTTATATAGATTTGTCACTGTCAGCCTTCTGATATTGCTGCATTGCTTTGGCTTCAAAAAATGCAAATAAATTGAGTAAAATGAGGCTACTCATGAAACCTAATTTTTCACCTCTCTGATGGTGACTTAACATCATTTGTATTAGTGGCTGAATGGGGTGGACTGAGTGACCTACTTCAAAATCGACTATTTTCAGCCATTGCTGCTAGGGGTCTTAACAATGATTGAGAAGCTACAGTAGTTAACAGATAGTAATACTCTGCTATGCAGTCTTGCAGTGAGATTGATAATTATACTTTCTAATGTATGCAAAAGACATGTACGCAGCTTGATATTGCAGACAGTGGTAAAGCAGAATATTTGCATACTTTGTCTGTTTTTGTCATTCTCATTATAGTGCAAAGATCATGTCCAGTAGTATTAGAAATTAAATGGTCGGTTGTGGCAGCAGAAATTATCTTTTTTTCATAGTCAAGGAAAGCATGATTATTCAGTATTTTAGGGCTTTCTTAGGTGGGAGGATGATATGTTTATTTTTAATTAATAGTTAAGTTGCTATCCAGTTTACCAGACACTTGCCTGGGCTGGAGGTCAATGTGTCTATATACAACCTTGTACTTAGACCAAACAGCATTGCAGAATCACAGTCATGATGTGATGATAGGCAAGTGAACTTGTTACCTGGACTTTTCATCTAACCTTTAATCTGTCACTGCTAATTTGTGTGTTTTTATGATGGACGTGCGATGAATGGATTAAAAAAATGACGACAGCCTTACAATAACAGACATGCAAACTTTCTGTGAAACTTGCATTGATATTTATAAAATATCCCTCATTTTTCACCTTTACCTCTCATTCCTATTGACTTTGCTACTTATTCTGATGGCAAGATGTGTTGAGCTATAACAAATTCATGTAAGAGCAGTTTTGTCTAGGGTGGCGGTCATACATTTGAGCATTATTAAATGACTTCAAGAATTCTGGAAATGCTTGGCAAAACCTATAAAAGCACAGCGCTGTAGTTTAAGTTATTTTAAGAGTAGCAAATGGTATGTGAAAGCTGGAGGATGGTATGTGTGACTACATTTCACAAGACTGCCAGTCTTTCAGAGACATCTGGCCAGTAAGTTTCTTTCTTTAGTATCTGTATCTTGGAAAATACTCCAGTCACTCCTTTTATTAAAAGCTGATCAGTGCCTAGAATCATCTAAACAGAAATTCAGAGATAACATATTAGGAACTTTACGATGGAAACAAAACCAGACAGGAAGATTGGAGAATAAGGACTGTTGTAATAGTATGTTTTTCACATTACTTGATTCAAAGGAGGAAAACACAGATACATGGCAACAGTAAATGTAAACAGAAATGCTAGGTTGTGTAGAGGAAAGTGAATTTTAGTTGACAATTTGTAGCTGTTACACCTGTGTACATACAGCCAGTGAGGATTGCATTACGCTGCTTTCTGTACTTGAAGATCACAAGGACAAAGGACTGAAGTGGTCTAGCTTATGCAGAGAGTGACAGGGAAAATCCATACCAAAACCCTGTTGAAAGGGAAAGTAGGTATACAGGAGGACAGGGCCAGTGTGGAAGAATATGACTGAACTACTCCAACGAAGGCGAAATGCAAGAGGTGGTAGGTTGCGTAACCTAAATCCATGATGTCATACTTCATGTTTACGCAGGCAGTTTTGCACAAAGTATTGTGAATGCATTTATACATAAAGTAAGCGCATAAGGTAGAAAGAAAAAGCTTCACAACACTATTATTTGCAGTCAAAGAAAGCAGTGACTATACAGAGTAGAGCTGAGTAGGAGTGAGTAAGCTTTAATATCAGGAGATTCAGTTTTTGCTATAACTCCAGCAACCACCTCATACAAACCTAGCATTGCAGCATTGATAAACACTATCTTATACTACTGACCATTGAAAGGGTACATCTTGTTGGCAATTACTCAGATTTTCATTGCAAAATAATAATATTCAGCTGTATATTTTATAACTATAAGATACATAGTGTTTAATTTGAGTTTATAGCCTGGATATTGCTGCTTATGGAAGTAGAGAGGTCCATCAGGAACATTTAAACAGAGGAAGCAGTGTAACATGTCTACTTAAGTGGTCAGCACTGAAATACATTGTCACATATCTGCACTGAAATACATTATGTCACATATCAGCAGTAAAAAACATTGTGTCAACATCCTATGATCTCACTGAAGAAATAGGTTCATGAGTTCAGCAGCAAGCATATAGACTACTTCTCTTCAAAATGATTGACTGATGTATCCCCATGTTGGCATTTTCTGTTTGCTATATAAATGCTTATATCAAGTCTTTTTTCCTGACTGTAAGGGGAAGTTTTCTCCTTAACACTGAAATGCATTGCGTAGTACATCTGTCATGCATTTTGCATTTACTGATATGTGCTGTTTGTATTAGGTTACCCAATCTGGTGGTGTTAGATCTCCCAGCAGTGTGCAGATAAAGGCATCCACTTCCAAACAGAGCTGCACCAGACAATGCCTTATAGACCAAACAAAGACCACCTCTAAGTAACCTAAGAAACAGAATAAGGTGAAAAATCGTGAAGGATTTTTCAACAGTTTAGATTTTTTAACTGCATAACTTTTCAATACAGGAATTGTTATATCTCTTCAAGATGTTCAGGTAGTTTATTCACAAACTACAAAATAGAATATCTTATTCAATAGTAGGTCAGGAAAGTAAAGTATAAAATGGTACACTGATCTCATGAAGTGACTAGACATGCCATTTAAAATTAGATAGGTTGCAAAACAGGCTTTTCTGGCATTAGCAGACAAACAATAGTCAAAGTTTAAGTTATGGTCTACTGATGCCCCTAGAGCTAGATTTAGCTTTAATAATCTTATAATCTTATTTCAGTAACATGCATGATGCTTACATTTAAACATCTCAATACTTTTAATAAATACATTAATGATGGAGCTTTTTTATGATTTGATCATTCCTTTTTCAATTGTAATTAATGTCTTTTTTGAGTCATAAGATGCTGGATTTCTTGACATTCATGATGTGGTATGTGTTTCTGAAGGAGATATGTATTTTTTGTAGACCAACTTGAAGAATTTCAACATCTTTTGTTGAAGTTATTACATTATCCAGTTAGCAATTATTAGCATATATGTTTTTCCAGATTCCTTTTTCACTTCTATACCTAAGAAGAATAGTCCGGAAATATGTGTCCCCAAGTACAAAGCTCTTTGAGGCACCAAGGGTAACTCCCCTCCTCAAGACAGACATGCAGTCTTCCACATTGACTTATGTCTTGTTGCTTAACAATTGCTTTGCCTGTTAAATTAGATATAATTTAACATTTGCTGCTCTTAGATTATCAATTATTCCCTTATGTGGAATAGTGTAGAATGTCACAAAAAAGGTCAAATAGCACACACTTTCAGTCCTTTATCAAGTGCTGCTGTTACCTCTTTAGAGAATGTCAAAAGATTGAAAAAGCATAATCTCCACTTAGCAAACCCTTACTGTTTCATATTTAACAGTAGGAGAATCCCTGTGGCATTATGGGTATACATGGTTATGATGTTCCATGTGTTTACCTAGAATACTGGTCAGGCTGATGATTCCAAAGTTATGTGCACAGAGATCCCTCCCCAAAGTGAAATGATGCCACTACAGGTATAAGGTGATGGTATCATGATCTGTGCTAATTTCAGAGGGTGCAATTATGGAGAGGAGCATCAAGATTCCAGGTTCGTTAGTATGGCAACCAAGATATCAATATCTAGTCAGATTTCAGAGGAGTTGTTCCAAAATATTTTGATTTATATAGTTGATTAATACTGGACATATTTATTTTATTTTGAGATGTTTACCAGTGGCCTTCGAAAGACATGCGAGAATGGGCGTGCCTTCACTGAAGGTTAGGCGTCAGGCTGGCAACTCAGCACCATAAAAATTGACTGCCAATCATTAGCGGACCGTAGTTCCTCTGTGGCGACCCCTAACCGGGAAAAACCGAAAAGACAAACAAACAAACCCATTCAGTGTTTGCACAGTTGAAATCCTCCAAAATGACTAGACTTTCATTGATTTTTGCATCCTCAAATTTGGTCAAGAATTTTTCAAGTTCCTTAGGGATACAGATGGTATATGGCAGGTTCCTATAGTTTTGTATTTAGTGCTACTGATCTGTATTAATGAATGAGCAATTTCCAACGCAGAGTAGTTTTCTTGGCTTCTGTTTTTTTAAGAGTTCTTTTGCCAATACTGACACAATGCATTAATGAAGGAAGGTATACCCTGGAATTTGTGAAAAGTAGTTTATATTTTTAATTAGGCTTTAGTAATGTTACAGATATCAACATCTGACAAGCAGAAGAACATTTCTTAGTAACCCATTTTATTATTGAGACTTCAGTCACTTAGCAAAGCCAGCTCTGCATTTAAATTTTGTATAGTTCTATGTTTGTATATATGTATGTATGTATGCATGCATTTATTTATCTATTTGTGGGGATTTGAAGAAATACTGGGGGATAGGAAAATTCTGTTCAGTACTTATATTAATTGGAGAGAAAGGTGAAGTCTATCAAATGCATTTCCACTGAATGAACATTGCACTGCAGGTTGATCACCACCTGCCTATCACATAATATCTTCATCCACTGATTACACACCAACAATTCATCTTGATACGCTGATGCCACAGGAAGTGATGGGAGGATTTTGATGATTGGATATGTTTTTCCCATGCTTTTTCAGATGCTTGAAAATCTCTTCATATCCCATTCCGTATCCAGGAGGAATAACATTCTTAGACAGTTTACTCTAACATTAAGAATGTTCATGTTACAAATTACCCACAATCCTTTTTAGCCTCATAAAGATGTCTCTAACAGGTATGACACTATCACAAACTTCTTGGAAAGTCTAGTGAGATACGCAATAGTCATCACTTACTAGGATATTTTAAGTGAAATTCTTAAGTAAAAGTTCTTAAGAAAACTTAGCCTAAAACTTATCAATTTATTTTGCCAAACAAGGTCTTGATTATCAGAATATAAGTATTGTGTTAAGTTTTCTTTTTAAGCCATCTATATTTGTTCTGTTTTATATGCTTACAGCTACTTTGTATGACAGTGCTAGGCTCGGCTACTAAATGGAAATTTGTTTAAGTAAGCTGGAAAGTGTGCAACACTGTGGGAATTAGACTGTACGTTCAAAACTTGAATCTTCTGCAGTTTAATCCACGGGAACATAGAAACCATAAATAAAACCGACCAGTAGAAACGCACAGTTTATTAACAAAATAATAAACAGAAATGACCCTACTTCAGTATTTAAAACTCTCATTAAAACAACCATTTTGTATACACTCAGTAAAATAGCATATGACACAGCGAACCTATAACAACAACGCATCAGTTAAATAATTCATTACATCATCACCAACACATTCCCTAAAACCTATGCTTTAAAACTATCAGTTCAAAGAATGAAAACTTAAAAATGTACAATTCAACATTCCCTTATTTATATTCTGTTTGTTTAGCAACCAATACTGGTTTAATTGTTATCATACTATTAAGGCCAGGGGATTTATCTGCTTCCAATCTTACTATCCATCTATATTCAGCCAATTCCAATTTATTATTTCCATCCCCTTCTCTCAGACTTTTATGTACTATATCTAGTACTTTAAATTAAAAAAATGAGATGGGCCCTTTTCACTTATATGTTTTGCTAGAGCATTGGTTGCTATTCCTCTCCTAATTTCTGACCTATGCTCAATAATGCGATCTCTTAAACTCCTTGAATGTTTGCCCACATAGAATCCTTCACATTCAGTACATGTTGCTAAATAGACTATTACTGCTGTACTGCATGTTGCTTGATACTTAATGTCATAAATTTCTTGAGTTATTGCATGTAAAAACTGTAGCTTATTACAAATGCTTGTGCAACAACTACAATTATAACATGGGATCGTGCCATGTTTGTGTGTCACCAGAACCAACTTAACTTCAAAATTGTTATAACACAATAGTCTTTTCAAGCTACTGCTGTTTCTATACGCAAACCTTGGCATAGAACCCAACAGTCCACATAATTCAGGTTGCGAAATCAAAATTCACCAATTCCTACGAGTTACATTTTCAACCTGCCTGGGGTGGGAAACCTCAGAAAAGTTGTAGTATTATTCAAAAATTCAATAAAGGTATGCAAACATTGTTCATTACCCCTCCACACCATAAAGCAGTCATCCACAAAACACTGTTAAAATAAGAAATTTTTCCTTAAATGGATTCAGGGTACCCATTATGCAGTCTTTCTCCCACTGATTCAACACTATATTAGCATAAGTGTTTGCCACGGGGGTACCCATGGCTACACCTGCCACCTGCAACAATGGAGACCCATTAAATAAAAATACATTCTTAGTTAGAACTATCATACTACAGAGATTTTTTATTTGTCTCCCTGACATAGATGTATTAGTACATAAGAATTCACGAATTGCATTGATACCATAATTATTAGGAATTACTGTGAATAAGGAGCCTATGTCTTGTGTCACCATAATGTAGTAATCTTCAATATTGCTCCTATACCAAGCATATATATTTTTTAAAAAATCACCTGTATCTTTTATATAACTAGGACAAAGTATTAAATACTTACTTAATATGCTCTGTATATAGGTTCATAGGTAGGTACTAGGCTATTGGCCTAGGGTCTATATAAGCTTAGCCAAAAAGGTACCCTGGCTTTCGCCACCGAAGAAAATTATTTTCTTGTGCCATTGTTGAGCAGAGCCACAGAAGTGATCCCTGGGCTGAATTTCCTATCCCCCATCCAATCAAGATTTTTCTTGAAGACTGCTAATGAGGAGCTTTGTTTGATATAGATAGGTAGTTTGTTCCAGAGTATGGGAAGTCTCTGGGACAGGAATCTATCCTTCCAGCATGTTCTGTTTATTGTTGTGTCAAGGTTTAGGTCCCTAGAGCATGTAGCTTGGAGGGATTGGGATTTCTTTAAGTGGAGCATGTCCAACAGCTCTGGGATTGACATAGCTTTGTATGTTAGGCAGAAATCGCCTCTCAGTAAGCGATATGCGATGGAGTAAAACTAGAGATTTTTGAGACGGTCTGCGTAGGGCATCTGTTTGACTCCAGTAATCCTCTCTCTCTCTCTCTTTATATATATATATATATATATATATATATATATATATATATATACTAGACAATCTCGTCATACTGAAATCTCGAATTTCAGTATGTCAAGACCGAAAAGTGGAAAGTGCAGTTACTTGAACCTACACTATGCCGAATGCGGAAGGGTCATCTGCAAATGTCGAATCCGCCACTTTTGTGGTGTCGGATTCATTACGTGTGGTGTGGTTTGTGGATTTATCTGGGGTTTCTGGTAAGTGTTTTGTGTTTGAGGATATTGGGTAGGGATTTTAGTGTGTGTGAGTGTGTGCGGTGGTGGTTTTGGTGTGTTTAGTGCGATCTCGGAGTTAGAATATATAAGTAGGGGGGTGTGAGGGGCACAGCCCCCCACTTGGGGGGTGCAGGTGGGCTTGCCCCCTGCTTATAGGTAGGTTAGGTGTGTTGCTGTGTGTTGTTATGTTTGTTTAGTTAGGTAGGTGTGTGTGTGTGTGTGTGTGTGTGTGTGTGTGTGTGTGTGTGTGTGAATGCATTTCAGTACTTCAAGATTGTATAGTGAATCCATATATACATATATATATATATATATGTATATGTATATAGAGATAGATAAAGGCTCCGTTACCTACCCCCTTCCTGAAACTATGGGTCTCATGGGTGGTTTTGTAGTAGACTTATGCAGCTTAGGAATACCATAGATCACAGGAGTAATAGGACATGATATTGTGAAGTAATTAAATTAGTCAAGTGAAATATCACCTTGAGTTTGTAAATCATAAACAAGCATATTGACATCAGAAATTACTCTTTTTAAATTCTGAAAAGTAATTTATCTAAAAGTTGTTGTATCTTTCAAAAAGTCATTCATCAAATCAATGTATTCTATCTTATTAAAAATAACTGTTGCTCCACCCTTGTCAGCCTGTTTAATGATTATGTTCTTATTCCCACATAATTCTTTAAGTGCTGCAAACTCTTCATATGATAAGTTGTAGTTGTTCAACTTTCACTTTCCTGTTGATACATCATTATACAAATGTCTCAAGTCATCTTCACATGCTGACATGAAGGCATTCAGGACAGGGCAATTATTAGATATAAGAACACTTGATTTCCTAAGTAAAGGAAGTCGACCACTTTCCATATCTTTAAAAATCAATTTTAAGCAAACATTCCTAACAAAAACTTTAAAATCTGTTATGGCATCAACTACCGCGTCTTTAGTGCAGGGTATAAACTGTAAACCCTTGTTTAATAGCCCTTCATCTGCTTCTGTTAAACAAGTACTTGATAAATTTAGAAAAGATCTTTCCAGCTTACCATTCACTTGCGTCCTTGCTTGTTTTGAGGTATGGGGCTGTCGTTCTTTCTTTTTACTGCATTTGAGCTGATCCGATGCTGTGAGCGGCCCCGAGATTGAGATCATTGGTTCATTTCCATCTTCTCTGGCAATTTTGCTACAATGAGTCTGGTAAGCTTTAAAAAAAAAAAACCTCTCCATTTTTTTTATGCTGCCGCAGAAAGGGTTGGATCTGACGCCACACTTCTTGCCGACGTGTGTTTGGACAGCAAGGAAGAGCTTTCTGCTCCTTCCTGATTGTTCTCAGCCTGCTCACCAATAGGGTCTCTATCTCAGCTGTTCTGCATCTCTTCAATGGCCCATTGCAATGTCTGACTAGATGCTTTCTCATTCTTTAATCGCTCTTCAATATGTTGAAGCTTCTTATTGGTTGTTGGCTGTTCAGTAGTCATGGGCTATTCGGAATCGGTAAAGGTATCTAATTCATACATCATATCCCTTCTAGCCCAAGTGTTCTGATTATTATACACAGGATGGGAGGTTTTGGGCCAAGAGACAATGTGCCCCTTATTAAAGTCATTGATATTCCTTTGCAAATTACGTTGCTTCGTTATTTGTAGCTTACTGTCCAAAGCATTCATTTGGTTAAGCATCAGTTAGTACATTCCAGCTATACTTGTGAAATAAGGAGAAGTAATGATTTCATTCTCAAGGTTTATTATCTCATCTGAGAGTTCTTTTTCAGTGTCAACAAACTAATCATTCATTAGAATCATATAGTCCCTGCTTAGCTTTAGGTTCAGTTGTTGCCATGCTTTCAAGAGTGCTGGATAAGTGTTAGCATACGCTGGCATCTTTAAAATCCATAATCCCCTTGGCACTATATGAAACTCCAAATAAGCTGAAAAGCTAAGCTTCTGCCATTGGAGTTTCTTAAAAGACTGAACTTTCTTTTCCAGTTGTATTAATAAGTTATTAAGGTCACTATTGATCTGAGGAGTGGCTCCCATATTAACCTCTTTGGTGATAGTTGCATGAGCCAAGAGTGGATTACCTGATAGTACTAACAAATCCCGCAACAAACCTTTGTTTGTTGGAAACATTCTACTAGGTTCTTGCTTCTTTTGTAATGGCTGTGTTATGTTAAATCACTCCAAGCACCTGTAGTAAATTCAAATCACTATTACCACGTTCAAAACATGAATCTGCTAGAGTTTAATGCATGGGAATGTAGAAAACATAAATAAAACAAAACCGACCAGTAGAAACACTCAGTTTATTAACAAAATAATAAACAGAAATAAAGCTTTCAGGATGACCCTTCTTCAGTATTAAAAACTCTCATTAAAACAACCATTTTTATACACTCAGTAAAATATCACATGACACAGCCAACCTATAACAACAATGCATTAATTAAATAATTTATGACATCATCACCAACACATTCCCTAAAACCTATGCTTTAAAATTATCAATTCAAAGAAAGAAAACTTAAAAATGTACAATTCAACATTCCCTTATTTATATTCTGTTTGTTTAGCAACCAATACTGGTTTAATTGTTATCATACTATTAAGGCCAGAGAATTTATCTGCTTCTAATCTTACTATCCATCTATATTCAGCCAATTCCAATTTATTATTTATATCCCTTTCTCTCAGACTTTTATGTACTATATTTAGTACTTTAAATAAAAAAAAAATGAGATGGGCCCTTTTCACTTATATGATTTGCTAGAGCATTGGTTGCTATTCCTCTCCTAATTTCTGACCTATGCTCAATAATGCGATCTCTTAACCTCCTTGAATGTTTGCCCACATAGAATCCTTCACATTCAGCACATGTTGTTAAATAGACTATTACTGCTGTATTGCAGTAATCCCTAATAATTATAGTATCAACGCAATTCGTGAATGCTTATGTACTAATACATCTATGTCAGGGAGACAAAGAATCTCTGTAGTATGATAAAGATAGTTCTAACTAAGAATGTATTTTTATTTAATGGGTCTCCATTGTTGCAGGCGGCAGGTGTAGCCATGGGTACCCCCATGGCAAACACTTATGCTAATATAGTGTTGAATTAGTGGGAGAAAGACTACATAATGGGTACCCTGAATCCATTTAAGGAAAATATCTTATTTTACTAGCGTTTTGTGGATGACTGCTTTATGGTGTGGAGGGGTAATGAACAATGTATGCAAATCTTTATTGAATTTCTGAATAATATTATGACTTTTCTGAGGTTTGCTATGATGTTTTCAAATCACAAAATATTGTATTTGGGTGTTGAATTGTTTAAGGAATCAAACACATTAAAAACTTGTGTGCACAGAAAAGACGTACATGTAAATAAGTATACCCACATCAAACGTATGCATGCCAGACATGTTTTCAAAGGTATTGTAAAGAGTCAATTTCTAAGGATTAGTAGGCTAAAGACAGATGATATGAAATGTAGAGAGCAAATGGAGATTCTATCTAAAGAGTTTATAGGTAGAGGATATGATACTAAGCAAGTGTTGGAAATGATGAACAATGTGTTGAATAGTAGAAGTTTGTTAGCAGCCCCAGGCAGGTTGAAAATGTAACTCGTAGGAATTGGTGAATTTTGATTTCGCAACCTGAATTATCTGTACTGTTGAGTTCTGTGCCGTGGTTTGCATATAGAAATAGCAGTAGCTTGAAAAGATGATTGTGTTATAAGGATTTTGAAGTTAATTTGTTGGTTCTGGTGACACACAAACCTGGCACGAACCCATGTTATAATTGTAGTTGTTGCACAAGCATTTGTAATAAGCTACAGTTTTTACATGCAGTAACTAAAGAAATTTATGACATTAACTATCAAGCAACATGCAATTCAGCAGTAATAGTCTATTTAGCAACATGTGCTAAATGTGAAGGATTCTATGTGGGCAAACGTTCAAGGAGGTTAAGAGATCGCATTATTGAGCATAGGTCAGAAATTAGGAGAGGAATAGCAACCAATGCTCTACCAAAACATGTAAGTGGAAAGGGCCCATCTCATTTTTTTTTTAAATTTAAAGTATGCAAAGAAGTTGAGAGCTATAAGTAAAAGTGTGCCCACTTTGTATTCTCATTAAGTCATATTTGTTGGAGATATTCAGCTTTGTATTTTTCCACTTTTACTTTTTTCATTTGGTACCATAAAATCTTACTCTCAGTAAAATCTTCTCAAAGAGTGATTACTTCTTCTTGATCATGCTAGGATACTGTACTCAAAATATGTCCTAATGAACCACACTTCATAGAATTGTCCATCTATTTTCTTTCCTATGAGAGCTTCCTATCCTCAAGTTAAACAATGCCTATTCACTTACTGTGCTCTGAAAAGACCACCTTCACCACTAGCAGAGTACACTTAGATACAAAACTTAAAATATACAAAGTTTGCTTTGGGAATGATACTAAACCCTAGACTTGCTGAATGTTCGAGTCAAAGGGCTTAAATACTGTATTCTAGATCTCATAGCTGTATTCCCATTGCAGGTCTCTATTAATTCCATACATTCCATTACCTACAGTCCTAGTATTTCTCAATTCTGAAGCAAAGTCCAGGAATCTGCTACACCATTCTCCTCAGTTCAGTGAGATTCTAACATTGCTGGCAACTCAATTTTCCTGATAACATGAACTGCTGCTGTTGATTCTTCCTGCTCTTCAGAATATTCAGCCACAATTCCCTCCAAACATACTGTGTTTTCATCTACATGTAAAACTTCATAAAACAGGATGTGTTTAATAACATAAGAATGCCCCCCCCCCCCGCAAAACATATTGTGAACTCTCCAAATCTTCCATTTTAATAGCTGAGATGTACAGAAAACGCCACTATTTTTCCATATAACTATAATTTTCCCAGAACATGGTTCCCTTTTGTATTCTAAGTGAATTCCCCTATGTCTGTAGAAGTTACCCTTAGATGGTAAGAATGCCATCTTGGGTGTACCCTAAAAATTGGACTCAGGCCTAGTAAAACTAACATAGTCAAAAAAAACTAAATGAGTCCATAAAATATACAAATAAAGAATTGTCTCATGGTAGCAAAACAATATATAATCAATGCATAATTTGTTATATTTCACTGCATCAGCATGCTGGGCTATTTTTAAGTTTGAAGACAGTTGTGAAAAACAGTAACTGAATTTTACGTTGTTTTTGTTACTGCTAGGGAAAGTAATCTCTACAAATGAAGAAAGTAAGGAATTTGTGAGAACCAGTATGATACATTCAGAACATAACCTTAAAACACATTTTAATGATGTAAACAGAATCTTTGTGTTATATTTAGCCAAACATAAGACAGAGAGAGAGAAGATATGTCAACAGACTCATCACTGCATATAGGGTTCCCCTATCTCAAATTCGTCTCATAGGTCACATACCACTTTCTTCACACACTTTGTTCGGCCACATTGCTGGTACTTCTCAGATGTAGCCTGAATCATGCTATGCTTATTCCTTTGTTTTTCAGGACCCTCACCTTTGGAATCTACCACCTTAGTGGCTCAGGGAATCTTTAGGATACCCTAAAAGCTTAGTTGCTTGTTTTTTTTTTTTATTATCTGATTTTAAGTACTGCAGCTCCTTCTGCTTTGGATAACAAGGATTCATTTGACCATGTTTCATTGTTTAATTAAATTATGCTTGTCCTGGTATTGTACAATGCCTAATTTTAAGCACTTAAATAAACTCTTGTTGTTGTGTCTTTCGGCTTTTCCTGGTTAGGGGTAGCCACAGCGGAACTCCAGTCCACTAATGATTGGTAGTTGATTTTTACGTGCCGAGTTACCAGCCCTGACGCACAACCTTCAACGAAGGTACGCCCATTCCCGCATGTCTCCACGCAGAAGACGCTGTAGCTGAGAATCAAACCGGACAGCATCTTACTGTGAGGTGACAATGCTACCCCAGCACCACCACCGCGGGTAACCACTTAAATAAACTCTAGTTTTGAAATTTTTAATTTATCTTTTTCCAGACATGCCCACCTAAGTTTCTCAGGCATTGTGCTCAGACTTTATGTATCTGACACCAGATACCCTCTTGTTTAATAACTATATTGAAAAGCTCTTAAATGTATGAATATTTGGAACATTTCCATGAATCAATGTGCTTGCTAGATTCTGAGATTTTATTTTATTTCAAACTCAGTTACATTGTCTTTATGAGCTGATAACATAATCAAATAGATGAATACTGCAATCACATTTTTAAACATCTATTTATTTATTTATGGCATAGGCACCTTTCCATAAGCATATAAATCAGAAGGTTTCTAAGATAGTAACAAGCATCTTAGCATTAGAATGAGTGTATACATTGTAGCCAGTGGTAAAATAACAAGCATCTTAGCATTAGAATGAGTGTATACATTGTAGCCAGTGGTAAAATAACAAGCATCTTAGCATTAGAATGAGTGTATACATTGTAGCCAGTGGTAAAATGGCCAAAACATTATAATATCATTATCTAAAAATTATTTTTTATAAGTTTAAAACTTATACAAAGGTAAGAATTTCACTAATTTCTTTAGACATTAATTTTAAGTTAAACTTAGAACTCGTGAAAAAGTAAACAATTAAGAAAGTTCAGAATGCAATCTGTGGGTTACCCAAGTACTTCATGTCTAACATACAGCCATCTTAAGTGCTTGTTTTGAGCAGTTATGAATATCTACTGATAATGTTGTTATTTAGCTGTACTCACGTAAAAAAAAATCTGTCTTTTCTGGGAGTCAGTAAAGCTATATTTAACATTTGTTAGCAGTAATATCAGTCAAGACATTTAAATTTCCCCATACAACATCTAATTTACAGCTTTATTGCAAGAACCATAAATTCAGTACATAAGCCAACCAAAACTGCGACACAGCTCTTAAAAGCAATATAGTTAAGATACATAGTTGTGAACCAGGGTGCATTTACTCTGTGGGCAGAGAAACTGAACAGGGTATTGAAAATGTAAAATGTACATATGCAGTTAAAGCTACACGTGTGTACACCTGACAGAAATTATAATGCAGTCACAATTACATAGCTTCCTTCACATAGCACTTTCTGTTGTCCATCAGTGCTTGAAGCCATGACCAGTAGAACACATCACAATCTTTCTGTTCTGGTGGCCAAGGCTCTAACAGTCTGTGTATGCTTATAGTATGTATCTAACTAGAAACAGGGTTCCTATAGTAAGCAACTTCATGTTATTGGCTAACTGACATTATTGTTATAATAACTCTTTCAAAATGTATATCACAAAACTGATACCATTAAATACTCTGTTGTCCATTCATAGAACCTTTATCATTTTTGACATCTAGTATGGATATTTTGGAAAGCCATCTCATTGGTGGATTGCAACATCGTAGTGCATTCTTGCAGAATCTATGAGAAAATGCCAATCCCTGCTCTTTTTGCCTTACTGAGCCCCCGTAAACAAGTATTTATGCTATAGTGGAAGGTCAGAGATACTGTGTTCTGTAACTAGTAGTTACAGTTAAGACACTTACCAAGAAGTAAACTGCAGATACAAGATTTATCTCCTTCACTTTTTATTTATTTATTATGCTTAGCTTAGCATTTGGATTAATGTATACTGTTTTTTATAGTTTAATATGTCAAAAGATGGATTCTTCTATGACTTCACCAATTACCTCAGGTAACATTTTCAAATAAACTTTGTAAAATGATTTTGATATCACATATATTTGTTCCTGATTCAGTATTTCCAGATGCTAGAACTTCTTCTCTCTCTCTCTCTCTCTCTCTCTCTAGCTTAATAATATTGACAAAAACATTGAAGCAGGATATTAGGATCCAACTGGCTGAAGTAAAACAGAAGCTATAATGAGAAAATTCAGAATTGTGAAAGCCTTCCCTTCTGATATTGTGTCTCATTACTGCCTATAATACATTGTCCAATGGTTCAAAATTGATGTCATATGTTACCATAAATCCATTACTGTACATATACAGCTTGTGATCTGATGGATTATAATTCAGATTTTGGACTGTGTCCTCCACCTTATCTAGTATTATATTAACACTGCCCTCTTTGTTTGTTTTGGTATCAAAGGTATAAAACACATTGTCTTTTTGCTGACTGACTGACTTTGTGACATACAGCACACCACATATCATAAACGCATTGGAGGCAGATGGTTTGTATACTGTGGTGACCCATGTTTCCTCCACAGTGAATAACTCCTCATTTATCTTACCAATAATAATGTTACCTGTACCTGCCTCATTAACATAAAGAACCCAAACTCCATGCTCATCTACTGTAAAGTCCATGTCCTGAAACCGTGCTCCAGAATAAGAGAAACGATCATTGTAAGCTGCCTGGTTGAGCACCTGCCTTTCTACCTTATGGGTATTGATATTGATTCTGCACATATCCCTACTGTTGAAGCAGTGGTAGTACATGAAGCCCTTGTATACCACCATACCACTGCCCTGTCCTGAGTAGGAGTAGTTCCAGACATTATTTTCATTTTTGGCTAGTTGATAAGTGACTGGATACTTGTACAGTAATAAATTGTCATAAGAAGAATACTCTCTATAAAGGTCCATCCGCCGACCATCAGTAATAAGTGGTGCAACCCAATAGACATCCTGCTTCATGCTGGAAGGAAAAGGATCTTTGCCCCATCCACCATGCTTGTGGTTTTGTCCCATCCAATTCAGCTTCACCACAAAGGGCTGACTAATGCTCTGCAGGCCTCCATGTTTGCAGCTCCCTGGTAAAATTTAAAGAAAATAGTATGTAGAATGAAACAAGTCAACCTCGTATTATACAGGATGAACACTAATTCATATTTCATAGCTTTGCAGAAATACTTTATCTTTCCTTGGATTCATGCAGTAGTGGATACAGTAAATTATCAGAACACAGATACTATTTTGCAATACTGATAACAGTGCAGAAAACAAAATGTTAGTTTTCTTTAAAGATCCAGCTTAGGATATATAATAATGAACAAAAACAAGACAGTAATAAAATCTGTGACCTGCACCTTACTGAAGTCTGAATGAAAAGGATGCATGTATCTACAGTTGTAGGATTAGCTTCATTTTACAGATGTCGAACAGTTAGTTGGACAAACCACTACTGCATCAACAAGAACAACTTTTGCTGTAAGTATCAAGACAGTATCAGAATAGCATTTAGAAATCCCTAGACCTTACCTATTGATTTCACATGTTCTTTGCCCATGCCAGATGCATAACTGTTATGGAAGCATGCCATGATGGCTAACAACTGAATAAAGTTGCAAAGGAAGTGTGTGTGAAGTTCACAGACAAAGCATGTACAACTCCTTAGTGTGGGGTAATGAAGATTCTCTGCATAGTGTTATTGCTTCCTCATCTGTTCTAACCCAGGAAAAGAAGTAATTCTATACTGTTTCAACATTAGTCATTATATTTCATTTAGTTAGTACAGGGCATAGTGGTGCAAGGTTTTTACCTCAAAGCTGTGAGTCTGGGGGTTCAAGTCTTAGCTCTAGTCACTCCCTGGGGGGGCTGTATATTCATTGTGTATTTGCGTGGATTTTCTCTAGGTACTCCAGTCTCTACCTAACTCCCAAGATTATGCCAATTGACTGGCTGCTCTAAAACTGATTGGATGCATTGCAGTTATCCTTGACTCTGTGGTCCAGGTTATGACTAGAAAATATCTGAAATACACTGATTCACATTGCTGGTTAACAAATAGAATAAATTAAACCAAACTAGGTGATTTCTGTAAAGGAGACATGATTTTTACTTACCATTGAAGAAAACATCACTCCGCTCCCCTACCCTACCCCCAATTCCCACCCACCCCCACTACTCCTAACCTTATACTCATGTAACAACACCCATTCTCCTCCTCAGCCAATCATGACCCACTTCCTCTTAGCACTCCCTCCTACTACCTTTTGTACATCTTAATTACTTAATTTGACCTTATTTATATAACACACCCTAACCTCTTTCTTAGCTTACACCATATTACTTTTATTTTCTGTTAAGCTATTAAATCCATCTTACTTCACTTATAAGTACCTTTATCCTTTAACCTATGCTATCTCACACCACTTTTCCTCCTTTCTCCCTCCATCTCCCTTATCTACTTCACTCCTCTATCCTTCCTTCACTTATAACACATCTATACCTCCACATGGACCCAACACATAAATACTTCTACCCATATATACTACTCTTAACAACAACTCTTGCTTCTCTTACAATACCTTACACATTAACCTCATTTGAACATATTTCTCTTCAAGAACATCTCCACCCCCTTCAAGGAACTCTATCACTCTCTCTCGATAACTATCTCAACCATATTAACATAACCTCTACCTCCATTTATATACTTCCAAAGTATCATAGATCTACCCATATTACTTACATTCTTACCAAAAAAAACAAATTATTATGATAAAATCTACAAGTTTATACACTATCCGCAACCACACCCACTACTAGATGGTGACATTCATCCTAACCTAGGCCCCAATACTGACATTACCAAAAAGCCCCTCAACCTAACTACTTCAAATATCTTTACACCAAATAGACCACCTAACTCCCTCCTAATAGCTCATCTTAACATCCGCAGCATTAACAATAAAACTTCCCACCTACATGCACTCCTAGATGTTCACTCATTTGATATTCTCTGTCTTTCTGAAACATGGCTAAAGCCCTCTACTCTCGACCAGGAAATCACCCCTCCAGGATATAACATCCTGAGATGTGATCGCAGCACCAAAAAGGGTGGTGGAGTAGCCATTTTGTATAAATCTGAACTACAACTTTCACCCTCCAATTTGTCACTTCCCTCAGTTCCCAACTCAGAAACCCTCACTGCAAAACTACAAATCAATAACTCCAAATCTATCTATATAATCTGCACTTACCTCCCCCCTGGAAATAACATCAATACTCTAGAAAACTTACTTAGTTACCTCACTTCCCACCTACCCCAAGAAACCATTATCTTAGGAGACTTTAACATAGACTGGAAAACCTGTAATTCTCCCAATCCTACCAACCACATACATCTCTATGGATTTACACAAATAACCACTCCTACTAGAATCCATAAACAAAACAATAAATAAACCATCTTAGACTGGATCCTTCTAAATAGTCATATTGATTCTTATAAGCCAGGAATACTCCCAGATGATATGAGTGACCACATGCTAACCTACATCATCAAACAAAAATCTTATACCCCCAACACAAATATTTTTAAAACCTCCCGCTGCAAAAAATACTTTAATCCAGAGAGCTTCCAAAATGAACTCATAGCATGTGACTGGTCTCCTATGTTTCATCTTGAACTTGATGAAGCAGTAACCTACTTCAATACTAGATTTCTCCAAATACTAGACTACCATGCTCCCTCTCACTCTTCCCGCATAAGAACCAAAACTGCCCCCTGGCTCACAAAGGCAACCAAGCAAAAGATCTTTATCAGAAATAAAATTTGGGCCAGAAACCCAACAGATCACCTCTACTTTAAACAGTTACGAAATGCAACTAAGAAGGACATTCTCAAAGACAAAAAAGACTATTACTTCCACCTATAACAAACCCACCATCAACACCCCCAAAAATTCTGGTCTAGCATTAACAAACTTCTTCAACCAGGACTCTCTAAAACTCCTGACCCTACAGGTTTCAACCATTATAACTCTAACCAGATTCCTGATGCCTTTAACCACTATTTTACTGAAGCCATCCTATCCCTAGCTAACACATTACCTACCACCTCCACCCTTTCATCAAATACACCTAATACCTCATCACCTACCTTCCATATACACCCAGTACTTACATCCCTCATTGGTAACCTCCTTCAAAAGCTCAAGCCATGCACCCCCTCCGCAGACTGTCTTCCAGCCGAATACCTACAAATTGCAGCTAAAGCCATAGCCTACCCCATCTCCATACTTATAAACAGAACAATTTCAGAAAGCAAAATCCCTTCTCTGTGGAAGATCTCCTATATAATCCCTTTACACAAAGGTGGGTCTTCAACTGAACTTTCTAACTTTCGGCCTATTGCCTTACTCTCTCCATTAGCTAAAATAATGGAGAAATGTATACACCGACAACTGCTTGACCACCTACTACAAAATAATCTACTTGCCAATTGCCAACATGGTTTTAGGCCCTACCATAGCACAACAACTGCCCTGCTATCCTTCTCAGACTCTAAACAAAAATTGTAGCAATAACTACTTTTCTTCTGCTCTTTTTGTAGACCTTTCAAAAGCATTTGATATGGTGAACCATACCATACTTATCAACACTCTAAAAGCCCAATCACTTGACCCACAAGCATTACAATGGTTTATATCCTATCTACAAGATAGACAGCAAGCAGTTCTCTGGAATCATAATATTTCTTCATCCCTCTCTGTAAACATTGGAGTACCACAGGGCTCTATTCTAGGACCACTTCTATTTTCTCTGTTTATCAGTGATCTACATACTAGTATTTCTCAATCCACCTGTATACAGTATGCAGATGACTCCACCTTAATTTGTTCAGCCAAGACCATAACCTCTCTCCAGTGCCTCACCCAAACAGTATTTAACAGTGTTGAGAACTGGTTCACGAAACACTGCCTTCTTCTCAACCCCAAGAAAACCAAACTATTGCTCTTTTCTCCTACTCACAAGTCACCTCAACCACACTTCACATTAACCTCTAACAATGGAACTATCATATCCCCTGATACTACAACCCGTCTGCTGGGTGTTACAATTGACAACAACCTTAGCTACAATGACCATATTAACTCCACTATAAAGACTGTTAACAAAAAACTAGGGACCTTATACAGAATAAAATCCTTCCTTACCCCTGCAGCCAAAATTACTATAGCCCAAACACATCTAATCTCTACCCTGTTGTATGCTTCTGCTATATATACTAATCTTTCTAAAACCAACCTTTCCAAACTCTCCACCAGCTATAATAACATAGTCAGATTTGCTACTGGTACCCCATATAGAACTCATCATTGCCACAACCTCAAACAACTGGGTTGGTTAGAACTACAAAACCAACTACTTTTTCAACAACTTGTTATCCCCCATAAGATACTCTACTACCCCATGCATACCCCTATACTCACTAATCTCATCTCCCCTTACAAAAACCTTGCAACCCTACATTCAGCAAATAAACTTCAAATCTCTTCCATTAAATCCAACAACAAAGCTGGGGACTCACTCTTCACAAACACCGTAGGAAAGAGCTGGAACCATCTTCCTTCTGAACTTTCCAACCTTACTTCTACTCTGCTTTATAAGAAGCATCTTAAAGAATATCTTAAATCCCACTGGCTTTGCCCCTGCTCTAACCCTGACTGATATCTCTTGCCCATCCTGCTCTTTCTCAGAAAAAAAAAAAAAATTTTTTTTCTGTTTTTTTTTGTTTCTACTCATGGTATTTTATTCTAGCCTAAATGTTTCTAAATAACTCTGCTTAACCCTATCTTTTAATGTAAACATTGTATCAATTTTAATTTTAATTTTACTGCATTGTTGTCATTATTGCTGCTTGGAGCTTTTCTCCCTGGGCCTCTACTGAAAATGGACATGTATCCAGTTAGACTAGCCCGGTCAACAAATGTAAAATAAAAAAAATAAATAAAAAATAGTCTCTCGTTTTTGTGTCACACATCATGGCATTCTTGAAGTACTGCCATTTGTTTCCTAACAAGTGCTACTACCATTTCTGTATGATTCAGATTGTTGGCAGCCCCAATCACTTCCAGCAGTAACACATTTTGATCTGACTGGACCAGTGTTCAGAGGAAAAGCATGACATCTTGTAGTAGGTCTATCAGTCCATAATAGATGGTCAAACAACTTCAAAATACTAATGCAAATGTGAGCTACATTAAAGTGATGAAAACCTGGGGGCAGTTTCTAATCCTTCCTTACTGTCTGCCCTGTATACTGAATCCTCACACGCACTTCTTGTGACTTGTCTAAATCTCCAGATTCAAGGACTCCACTGATTAAATGAAATACACAAGACTGTCATATTTGCAGGAACGCGACATTTTTAGCAGAACTTTTTTATTCCCTACCTGTCTTCAGGGAAACATTAAATAAGCGTGAGGAGCACCTTGGAATAAAGTTAATGCTATCAAAATGCAAGTCATAGTAGCACTTCCTGACTCTTTCTCTTCTGTCACCTTGGTGTTCCCAACATATCTGGATACTCTTTTGATGTTGTATCCTAACCAGCTATTTGATTTCCACAAGAATACGAGGACACAGCTAAACCTAATGTTACTTCTTTGTTTCTTTTTTTTTCTTTATTATGAAAAAGCATGAGGTTCAGACCTGCCACCCCACATTCTACTGCCTTGCTCAGAGTATTATTTTAAGCTTATTAGATATATTTTTTGCAAATAATATTTATACATATTAAGATATATAATCCTGAATATGGCATAATGTTCATCTTTGAGATTTTGTATCTAGTTGTCTAAAGTAAGGAGAACATGGCTATTCCAAGCTTGTGTTCCGAATCTACACAGCATAGCTATGAACCATAGAGATCTGGCTTTGGCCTAAATATGAGAACTCATGGGAATTCAGAAAAGAGTTAAAGCCAATCCATGTGCTAGAAAGAGATTCTTTATGTCAGCCATGTAAAGGTCTTTAATATTTGTACCCAAGATACCTTAGCACACTGGAAACAGATTGAAAGGGAGCATGTGGTCCATTTGATGACTCATTATTCTGGTACGCTTTCATCAAGGCAGGCACGTTGATATGTGGTAGTACTAAAACTTAGAGAAATACTCACTATGTGATGTCACTGAACTTCAGGCTTAAGGGCAGATTCTCTTACTTCCAAGACTCAGCAACCTTAGGTTTAGTATATTTAGAGTTGCTTGGGTATAGTTCACAGGGAACTTGCCTCCCCCTTGCATAAATGTTTGTTTTTTTTTTGTCTTGAAATATCAGCATTAATTAACATTATTTGGTTTTCAGTATTACTGGGTGCTACGTTTGTGTCTGTAATGTAATGGCATGAATCCATATTCACAAGTATAAAATACTCTTCTATCACCTTACTATATCCAGATCAGTGTAAACCATAATGTCATTCTTTCTTAATGACAGAATGCATTTAAATTATTGGCTGTGATTTAAATGGATGCCCACAACTTCTGCACAGCAAGGTATTAATTTCCTTCTTGAAACTTGTGCATCAGTGGCCAGAGTAGGTAACATTTCTCAGGATCCTGTATGCTCATGACTTTTAAAATTACCATAAGATATAATTCTATAGGTGCCCCCAATAGTAATAGCGTACTCTGAAAAGACAACCTCACCATAAAAAAATAAATAAATAAAACAATTTCAGCAGTAGTATTTGCCCCACATCACGCTAATTGAGATGTGTTTTTTTCTAACTTGTACCCTAACATGACCTGATGGGGGTTGCCATGCAGATGTGATTTTATTTTCTAGTAATGGTTTCTTGATCATATAATGCTGTCTATTTTCTCATAGGATAACATGAAGGAGGCAAAATACTTCCTGTTGTCTTGTTTCTCCATTCACGTACTACAACTAGGTGTCAAGCTTCCCATCTGTGATTGTCGACTCATACTTGAAGACTGACTCTGTAGTATATCCCAAGGTGTATAACTTTCTATTCACTCTGTAGCTTGACTATTGTAGTTAGGATAACTAGCATTATTTTGTTTTCCTAAGGATGTCATTAGCTCCTTCAGTATCTGGGTTGTCTGGGTTAAGGTTAGGGCTTTATTCCTTTATTTCCCTGCAACACAGAGCTAATTGGGCTCATGTCTTTCAGTACTATATCTGGGACTTCAACTTCAGGATTATGAAGTTGGTTTTGTGCAATCTGATCTCTTCTTTCTGCATCTGGATTTTCTTTTAGTTATTCCAATACAGACTTGTCATAGTTAGCAGCAATAGGAGTGACCTCAGGATTTCTCATTTCTAGAGAAAGTGGTATGTCATCAAGCTCCTTGCAATACATTAGCTCTGTCAGTCAAGAAAAAAAAATGTCATATTCCTTCTGTAAATCTAATATCCTTGACCTTTAATACAGTATCATCTTGGTCCAGGTGAATTTCTTGCTACTTTAATATCACATCACTTGTATTTCTATTATATGTAACTTGAATTCTCACCATGTCTCCTTCCTTACTGCAGATACATATTTTGCTGCTTTGTCATAATATGGTTTCTGTATATCTTGAGTACGTTTCAGCAAACCTGAACAAATGACCAAGATTTCTGGTGACAGTAGTGCAGACGTTTTCCTCCCCATTAGCACCGGTGATAAAATTATGTCATGTGGTGGTGTACTTCTGTATCTGAATTTGTGATGTGCCTAATTTCAGTTACTTTTTTCAATACTACTGCTTTTTGTCATCAAAATGTTCACAATATGGACAACATATTTTACCTGTTCATTACTCTGATGATAATATGGACTGTTATATGTCTGAACTCTTAAGTGGTAGCAAAATATTAACTGCTGTATCTCCAACTATGGACCAATGCCTGATATGACTGTAATAAGAATTTAGTGTCTGTAAAATATGCTGTTAAGGACACTGGCTACTTGTTTACTCACAGTATTCATCAGCTTCACCTTTTCAGGGTGGTTAGAGTAATAGTACAGATTAGATAGTGGTAGCATCGAAAATGAAATGTGAGTAGGAATTTGATTAATAGTTATCCCTGGAATTTTACGTAATATCTTCTCTTCTTTTTGGTTTAAGTTATGGTGTCAGTTGCACACATCACAGTTTTGTACAATCATTTTGTATGTGTTCTGATTATTTTTTTGTCCACTACAGTATACATCATTTGCTCATTTCAAAGAAACCAAGGCAAATAAGATAAAAGATAATCCACAGACAGGAAGAACCGAGCCAAAAAGCACAGAGTGCAGCTTTATTGAACAACAAACAGGTCAATAAATCAAGCGCTTTCACCAGGCAAATACCTGGCTTTCTCAAGATAAAAAGTAGTGTGACTGAAAAGTTTAAATACTTAAGCATCTGATCACATGGTACTTAATTAGTTCAACAAACATCCACTTAAGAAGGCAGTTAATTAGTAACTGAACTCAGTGAGTGAAAAGTATGCATATGAAAATGCAGAATAAAAGTTCAAATAGTGAAAACACTAAAAATCATTTAAAAATCATTTAAAAATGATGTACAAATGTGTGCATAAAAAATCACAAATATGTAAGATAAAAGACATTTACTAATTGTAACAAGAAAATCATAGCCTAGCCCTTCTCAGCTTTAGTACACTGGATATATTAATGGCCTCATTGAGACCAGGGGATATGCAGAATTAAGTCTAAGCTGCCATAAAAGTTCTTTATATTCAAGGCGGGCTTCCCAGTCACCTCCTCTAGCATCCTGGGTCACCTGTTCAAGAACCATTTTTAAATGATTTTTTAGTGTTTTCACTATTTGAACTTTTATTCTGCATTTTCATATGCATACTTTTCACTCACTGAGTTCAGTTACTAATTAACTGCCTTCTTAAGTGGATGTTTGTTGAACTAATTAAGTACCATGTGATCAGATGCTTAAGTATTTAAACTTTTCAGTCACATTACTTTTTATCTTGAGAATGCCAGGTATTTGCCTGGCGAAAGCGCTTGATTTATTGACCTGTTTGTTGTTCAATAAAGTTGCACTTTGTGCTTTTTGGTTTGGTTCTTCCTGTCTGTGGATTATCTTTTATCTTATCATTTGCTCATTCTTAACAATACAAAAGTATATTTCATGGATTTTCTCATGTACAGATTCATTTAATGAGTCATTTTTATTGCCCAGAAATAGATCTGTGAAGGAATGATAAATGTGGGCTGAAAACCTTTTGGCCGTCTGAAATCTACCCATATAGGAGAGTCGGAATGATTTTCAGCTTGGCTCCTAGAGTATAGATTCTCACATATCTTTTTAAAATTTGCCTCAGTCATGGTACTCATAGCCTCATGCAGCGTGATCCTTGGGTACTTTGGGCTGAAATATGCACTATTTAAAGGTGTCCCAAACTGAACAGTATAATTTTGTTGATGGTGTGCTAATAGGCCACATTTCTGTTTCACTCTCTTGTATTTAAAGGCTTATTAACAGCTCAGATTATTTTAGCAATCCAGTAACAATGGGGATATTAGCTTTAGGATATGTTGTGAGGGTGAGTTTATTTTCCACTCTGTGTATGAACGATTCCTTAGTCTATCCACATATTTGAGTAGTTCTTTCAAACTTTTACCAATAAGAAAAGGGGTGGGGAGAGTGGTCATCCCTGGTGTGTACCTTTGGACAGCTCTAAGGTAGTTGACAGCATGTTACTGCTTAGAATATGGACACAGGGAACCTTATACAGGGCTTTTACTGCTCTGGAGAAGCCATCAGTGACCATATCCTCTCAAAAACCTTTCAAATAAAATTCTATTTCACTGTGTCAAAAGTCTTTTTGAAATCCACCGTAATTACCACAGCTGATTCTGGGACATTTTTTAATTTATTCATGTAGTCCCTTAGCAACCTGAGCAACCCCAGCAAGACCTGGTGGTCTGCCATCAACTTCTCTGGAGCAAAGCCAGTTTGTGGGGACAAACTTAGTTTGGACAGCATATTTCCTACTCTATCTGCTACTATTCTTGCAGAAAGTTTAGTATCAGTGTTGAGCAGGGAGATAAGCCTGTAGTTAGAGACACTTCATCTTTGTCATGAAAACCCTGGAACAGGCTTAGCAGTGGCATCAGGTATTTTTTAAGAATTGGTAAAGCTCCATATTAAGGACATCTAGACACAGGCCTTACCCTTAAGGATTGCTGCTATCACTGAACTCACATCTTCTTCAGAGATAGAAAGCCTAACATTTCCATCTGAGACTGTGACAGTGTGGGAGGTCTGCTGCTGCACAGATTATTAGCAGCTTTTACCCACCTACCATGACCTTGCCCCTTTTCCTTATATAACCCCTAGTAGAATCCAGAAAAATCTTTAATGATATCATTGGAAGGGTTAGTCATAGATGAGCCACCCGGAGAGAGGATTGCTGGGATAAGGGACTACTTCATTCTCTGTTTAATCCTGTAGCCAGCAACATCCTCAGCTTATCTCCTAGCAACTGTGTTCTTGTTGCTGCAATCTCCAGATACAGATGTGTAGTCTAATATTGCATCCTATTCCATCTGTTGTGCACATCCTTGCATTTATTAATTTTATTTTCATGCCTGAACTTCATTCTCACACACATTCCCCAAAGTTTGATTGCTATATCCTCTAACTCATACAATTATGCATGAAATTCCTTATGGTACTAGCCATTAAGACTCTTACAAGCACCATGCAAATTAAATTTGAGAGGTTGCCCCCAAGTTAAATTAGGCATGGAATACATAGAATTAAATTCACAAAAGCTACCTGCCAAACTCCTAATATCCTCCCTAAACTCTTCTTTTCATAAAGTAATGGATCCATCCTCCATTAGTGAGGTTCTAACTCTCCAACTCTACATGAGAAATTTCCAGAAGTGACCAGAGCATGATCAGTCTGTGAAGCTATAGCAATCTCCGTGACTTTAGCCATGTGCATTATGTTCCCAGAAATTAAACAATAATCCAAGTGGCTCAGATTTGTTGAGCCTGGAGCTGTGAATGTAAGGTAGGCTTCTCCAAGCTGAAAGGTTTACCACACTATTACGACCTCAGTTCTTTTATGTCTTGCAATACCACCCTATGAGATCTGTATCACTTCTCTGCAACAGGGACTTCATATCTTGGATCTCATCCAAAACAACATTAAAGTACCCTGCTATTAGAAGCCTTGCATCTGTCTATATAAAATGCTCCAGGCTACTGGAGGGTTTACAGAACAATGAAGATTATCCTGAATATAAACCAACGAGCCCAAAATGAAACAGCAACTGGTAAAACAAGCAAAGCATGCAAAAAGAACCCAGCTGGGATAAAAACATAAAATCCATGAATGTTCGTAGCTAGAAAGTCTTTATTCATAAAATAAATCCAGTTGAACTTAGATAAGTGCTTTCATTCCAAGAAGTGTAAAATTAATAAGGAACTTCATCAAGACTTTCTATCTATGAACATTCGTGGATTTTACGTTTTTATCCCAGCTGGGTTCTGTTTGCATGCTTTGTTTGTATTATCCTGAATATGCCCATATGTGTTCCCAACCACTAACTTGCCCCTGGCATCTCAAGGGACATGTGGATCATTGTTCCTTCTTCTTCATCTCTAAAATCCAAGAGTTACAGTCTATCAAAGCCATAATGAGAATGTCTACCCCAGCTTGGGTTGATATCACTTACCCAAAGTGCAGGACATCGAATGGCTGATGTGTGAAGTCACAGTTCGTACGGGGCAGGAAATCTAATGATGAGCGGTCGAATGAGGTTAGTTGAGAAAGTGCGTAATGAGACTCTGGAGGGAAGTCGTGCTTCAGTGATGACAGGGAAGTAGCCCATTTCCTCACTATAGTACAATCTCAAAGTTGGTATATTTAAGTATGGGGAGATGCAGGGGGTGTAGCTCCCCTGCAAAATAGTAGAGGTGAGCTAACTGTCATATCTGAAAGAGGGGAATGTCAATATTATGGAATGCACTTTTTCGTGCAAACTATTTTCGACATTCCTCTCTTTAGATATGTTAGGTTTAGATGTTATTTTTTGGTTGAATGCACATTTGATGTTAGTGCATTCGACCTTATCATGGTAAACCCCCCAGCTTTAGCCTCCTTGTTTAAACTAGAGATACATTGACTATCCCTGAAATGCTTCAGAATGTTACTGTACTGTTTCCTGAACGTGCACTCTTGAATACACAAAACTTCTACTCCTGCCTTACTAAAACATTACTTTAATTCTCTACACTTGTTTTAATGAGCTGAAACTTCAAGCATTCATGTTATAGCAAATAACCATAGCAGTGCAAATGGGATAAAAATGCTGTAAAAAAGTCTCTGGAGGAATTGGTGTTGATCAATGCTCACTAGTCACAGAGACACTTTTACTGTGTTAACGAAGTGTGAGTAATGACAGCACTACATGTCAGCACCACTCACGAGTAAGGAGTACACACAAACTTAACCCACATGGTTTCTTACTGCACCTTCTAACATTTAATAATTTATGTAAAGTGTAATTCAGCAAGCAACACATCTGTGTCCCTCCCCATCACTGCTCTAACATCTTAATTTGATGGTTCTGTCTTTGGTTTGATGTCCAGTCTGTTCTTACTGAATTATCACAGACTCTTCAGTGTCCTGTGGTCTGCAAGGCTGCACACTTGCTCTGTCTCCCTCCTTCTCCTCTAGACTGATCGCTTCAGGGGAAGGATCCCCAGATGTATCCCCTCCCTCCTCATCTGTGCCTGTAGCCAGGAGTTCAGAGCAGTTTTCAATGCAGGCTGCTGCCTCAAATAGTTGCCTTGCCATGGGTTTTGGGCTGCAATCTCTCAGTCTCCAGCATCCCTAGTTTGTCTGCCATCGTGGGGCTAGGCTGGTGTACCTGACCAGTGCAGGCCAGCACTGTAGCTAACTTGCTCAGACCAAATCTCTTTCCAGACAATTCTGTAGTTAAATTTATTTGGTTAGCAGCCCAGGCAGTCCTCATAGTTGCTTCATTCTTACCCATACCTCTCAACTGTCTAGATTTTCACAGAATGTCCAGGTTTTTACCGATATTTTAGTCTGCCTCTCAGAAAACCTGTGTTTTTCTTTTTTTTGAAAAATCACTGAGGATTGAAGACACTAAATAATTACACACATTTGAGATTCAGATGTTATTTCCTTCAGAAAATGCATGCTAATAGAAAGCATGTTAATTCTAGCAACTTTCTAAGTTTACAAAAGCAGTATTTAAAATCTATCCCTATTTTGGCCCTTTGTCCTCTCCATCCCCACTGTTTAAGTCTTTGTCCAGATTTCATGTGCCAAGAGGTTGAGAGGTATGATATTAACTCTATCTGCCAAAAGGCATTGTCTTAGAAGCTGCAGAACTTAAGCATTTAGGACATGATGAGGTGCCACCTCCAGTCATTTCTTTATAGCAAAGCTTCTGCTTCAAATGATCATAATTTTAAAAGAAGTGATGGCTTATCTACTATCGTAACATTCAAGCCTTCAAAGGAATATAAAATGTGCCAGTGTTTTCCAATTATACACTGTATGACATGTCCAGGGGTTGTTGTCTTGCTACTCCTGAAAAGGGGTTAATTCCCTGATATCACTCACCCTGGAGGGCATTATTGTGCTTACAGAATGGATATCTGTATTTTTTATTTTTATATACGTCTTTCCAAATTGTTGATATCAAATTGTTCCTTCACCTAATGTTTCAAACTTGCTGCAGCATATGTAATTGTTGCTGTAGGAGGAAATATTTACACCATCATATGTTAGATTACAGTTTACGTTTCTATGTTTATATGTTTTACATTATAATTGTGAAGGCAAACTTGTCTCGTCCATTTTTTCTAGACCTTTCAGAAGCCTTTGAAACTGTGCCCCATCACAAATCCCTCACAGAACTCTCCAAATTCAAACTTAGTCACTCATGACTTGCCTGGTTCCACAGCTACCTAACCAGTCATCAGCAGGCTGTTATATGGTAGCAAGATCTATCACCCCTTCTACCTGTCACCATGGGGTACCACAGTATTCAGTTCTTGGACCTCTGCTCTTCACTGTTTTTACAAATAAACTTCATACTGCTACACATCTTGCCTCCATTACTCAGTATGCTGATGACTCCACTCTAATCTGTGCAGCCCCCACACTACAAGAACTCAAGGTAGCTACACATCAGTTCTTTACTGATGTTGAATCATGGTTAACAGACTCTCAACTAATACTTAACCCAAGTAAAACAAACATTATATTCTTTTCCCCTGGTAAACCGCTTGACCCTTCATCTTTGTTCCAAGTATAGTCCAACAACACTATAATAGCTACAGTATCACAAGGAAAATTATTTGTTGTCATCATAGACAATAAATTAAATTTGACATACACCTAGCTCAGACAATCAAAAAGACACATGAAGTTAGGCTCACTTTGCAGAATCAAACCATTTCTAACTGGCAATGCAAGACAGGCAATTGCCAGAACTCATTTGATTTCTACCCTTCTATATACTTCCTCAATTTTCACCAACTTAAATAAAACAGATTTAGCTAGACTTGAAACCTGCTACAATAAAGTAGTAAACTTTGCTACAAACTCCCCCATAGGACCCACCACTGCCTGGCCTTAAAACAACTTAACTGGCTAGAATTACCACACTATCTAACTTTCACTCAGTACAACATTGTTCACAAACTGATACACCACCCAGAAAAATCACCAGCTCTCCAACACCTTATCCAACCTTACACCAACTCTTGAGTTCTCCACTCCACAAATAAATCCCTACTACAAATCTCCGGGTCTAATAATAATGCTGCTGGACACTCACTGTATTCCAATTATATTCCCAAAATCTGGAACAGTATCCCACAAACTATTATTTGTGCAACTAATCTCACTCACTTCAAAAACCTCCTAAAGAACCAACTAACAGTCACTGGCTCTGCCTTTGTTCAGGCCCTGGTTAAGGACTCTGACCTCCCAAATACACTTTCACTACAATATCCTGATCTATCGAACTTCTTAACATATGTTTATCAAAATAAACTTTAACAACTATTAACTACTTTACCTTTCACCCTATCCCCAGCCTCTCCCTTCCTCCCATACTCTCACAAACCTATAACTTTCCCCTAGTGTTAATTCATCCACAGTAACTCCCTCTCTTCCTCTCATATTTCTTACCTCACTTTATCTCTCCTCCTCTTTAACACCAGTGTCTCTGCTCTACACTGCCTCTCAACCTCTTTGAGGCCTATATGCCAGTTACCGTTAGTAGACTGTGTAATATGTATATCCCTATACATGTATTTCTTTCTCTAATGTTTATTGTGAATTGTGTATCACATTGTTTTGAAATATGTATGTGATCTACATATCACACTAAGCTCTGAGGTATGTTTTTAAACTCTATGTAAACCATAGTGCATAATGTAAGCTACTCCTAATATTTGCTTTGGAACTTATCGTCATCAACCATAATGTATTATGTAAGCTACTTGCTAAGAATTGTCTTGGAGCTTTTCTCCCTAGGCCTCCTCTAAAAATGGGCTAAAACCCTGTTGGACTTTCCCAGTAAACAAGTGTAAAATAAATAAAATAAAATAAAAATAAATAAATAAATAAATATTAGTATTTGATGTCCACACACACACACACACACACACACACACACGCACACACGCACACACACACACACACACACACACACACACACACACACACACACACACACACACACACACACACACACACACACACACACACACACACACACACACACACACACCTGTTTCAGCCACTTTGTTAAATCAATACAGTAAGATGTGTCATTGTGATCAAATGAATGAAAACAATAATCATAAAATGCAAGGCATTCAGCCATCCCCCATGCCTCTTACCTGTCCCTGATTTTGCCACAAAATTCCTATTGTACCTCATACAATGTTTGATTTGCTGGTAAATTACCGAGGATTAAAGTCTGTCAATAATGCCAGAAATTAGAGTTTCATACTTCTTATTCTTTAGGGACTGTGTGCTGACTGACTGCTTGTTGCAGTTAATGGCATCTCTTTATTGCTCTCTCTTTCTCTCTTGCTCATGCTCTCTGATTTTCTTTCTTTCTCTCTGTCTCTCTATCATGTGCACAGATGCACATCCATGCACACATGAGTGCATGCGCATGCGTTATCATTTTTTCTTACTTTTTCTAAAGTTTTGCACTCATTAAACAGCAAAGCTGCATTACTGAGCATAAAAATGGTGTCTGTTTCTGTTGTTTTTTTGGCAAAGCTTCACAGCAGTTTAATATGCTACTGTGAGTCAGTGGACATGTTTGTAATGGGTATGACCTGTCCATTAACACCCTGATGGACAATATTTGTTCTCCAATCAGGGTGAAGGTGTGCACTTTGCCTGTTCTTTAATGCATGTAGAAGGTGCTTTGTTAACTGGCTAGGTGTGTTGGCCCATTTCTTAATGACTGAGTGTTGTGAAGCCACAACAACTACCAAGCCAAATGTCTGTATGTCTGTACACTTTAACATTTGTCAGTAAGGAGAGGCTTTAATGAACAATTGTGCTTTCCAGCTCACTTTACAAATCTGTGCAGATGTCTGCAACTTGTTTCTCCAAAAAGTAGTTGCATGATATGTTATTAGTGATGAACTCACAATCTGTGATGTGACTGATATAACACATATTAATGAATCGAGACTGTCAGTACCCATTAGAATAATAATCACAGGGGCATGGAGGCCCTTCTCATCCTTACTAATGCATGCTACCCCTTACCCTAATCTTGCCCCTTCCCCTATTCACAACCCTACATCTTACCTTAGAAAAACACTTTCTGTAACACAGTCACTATTCAGGTAAAGTGTGCCTGAATGTATTGATAGAGCTTTGGGTAATCGATTGGGAAAGAGAAGTCTGGTTTCCCTTTTCAATGTGTTTTTCATATGTTTGTCACAAGATGAGTTTTGATCACTAGTGTTCAGTTATGTATTTAAACACTAGTGTATTCAAACTTGACATGCACTCATATACATATGTAACTGAAGTGTGAGTTATGCATATACATTTACTTCTGTCTTCTGTGATTGGTCACTCAGACTTTGCTCTTATAACATAATCACAACAGGTGTGACTATATCCATGAAGATGAATTATGGATACTCCAACCAAAATGATGTTTCCTCTAAAACAGGGGAGAAATTAATGAAGGAGAGAAGTTTGTGTTTTTGTTACTTTCTGAAAACCACCCTCCTGCAATTTTCTTATCATCACACACTGTACAGAAATCCTTTTAAAGAACCGTATATATTTTTTAGTTTGTACAAAGCCTGTATAAACAACAACTAAGCAGTAATGACCTTTGTGTAATGTTCCTGATGCCTGTTCCTGCTGAGAAAATATGATGCACTGTTTTCCGTGCCCCTAGACAAACTGCTGGTACAGACATCACATGTAATAATATTGTAGATATTTGTTTATCCAGTCTTAGAAAAATGATTACAGGTGAAATTCCAAAAGGATTCATTTTCTGTGTTTAACTAACCAGTATTCATTTTTAGTTATTAACTATATAAAATTCTAAGCTGAGATACTCAGTGATGCCATTAAGTTCAATTAATTGATTTCAGACTAAGATATCGCATGTCTGCATGAGATGCAATGGGTGCTTTTAATGCATACAATACTCTGGTGAAGTTATCCAAGACATTTCTTGCTTCTTTTTGCATTGTTTTAACTGTTCTTTTAGCAGTGTAACAGCACGCTGGACTTTAAGGACATTTAGTTTGTCATACGATTCCATCTCCTTCACAGTGTTTGAAATATTCATCATCTGTAAAAAGAATGAAGGATGCATTAATATTAGTGGTGCAGTTATTTAAGAAATCACAGATTAGGAACTGTTGACTTTTTATTGACTACTATTTCCAAAAGATATGCTATCAAATTTTCAGAAAAAGTAGTTTTGTGAACCTATCTAATACCATTTTTTTTGTTTTTTTTACTGGTAAACCAAGAAAATGACACTTTAAAGAGATTAGGGTTTACCATAATGGTAAGTTGTTCACCTCACAAACACAAGATAACAGGGTTTGATACTCACCTTTGAAAGGGAAACTGGCTAGAGTTAAAAATAGCCTGCAAGGGCAGCTAGTCTAAGCACTTGCCTATAAACCTATGAATGCCTTGTGAAATACACCAAAAATCCTGCTTTAAATCATCTAATGGGAGTTTGTTTGTGGTGCAGGAAAGATAGTATAATGTGATATTAGGCTAGGTGGAGAAAGTATGTGTGTGTGTGTGTGTGTGTGTGTGTGTGTGTGTGTGTGTGTGTGTGTGTGTGTGTGTGTATGCACACATGTGTTGGGGGTTATCTTTGGATAAAAGATCATCCCAAAGTGACATACTTCTGTAGTCCCAGATATTAAATGATATGTGGAAGTGAGCATGTGTGTTTCTGAGTGGTACTTTATAAAGGGAGCTGGATGTCATGTTACATGCACAAGTAATACACCTATGCAACAAGCTTCAATGGGAATGTTTTCCTTACTTCATTCAGCTGGCCTCTACATACCTTTGTTAGTACTAAATGTGCACCAGTTAAAGTTTATAACTGGATATGAGTCTAGCAGTACCATAAAGGGTTACCTGCTAAGTGTACCACAGCCTACAGCACTTCAAAGCATTGTCTACCATTTGTTTGCTATATCAATATATAAATGCCTTATGCATGTTAATCCTGGTTACTGGTTTTCTAAAACCATGATGGGAATGGACCCCATTTCTAAGTTAAAGCATGATTAAAGTTCATGAGGTTAGTATTGTTTCAATCTTTGATGTTAGCTAAGAGTGCTGTTTGCAGCACCTGCAATGTGCCCAGAAATGAATTCTTCCTTCTGCAATTCATGCGGCGTTACATGTATCGGTAACATATCTAAATAACTAATGACTTTCAGCTTTTCCCAGTTAGGGGTCACCATAGCAGAACTCTGGTCCTCTTCTGATTGGCAGTGGAATTTTACAGTGCCAAGGTGCCAGCCTGATGCCCAACCTTCAAAGAAACACACCCATTTATGCACGTACCTACCTGCATGTCTTTAAACATCACTCGATCGTGGGGAGGGCATGCAGACTCCACTCAGAATCTAAATATGACTGTAAATTATTTTTTATGAGACCCATTGCTCCTACTGCTATTTGAACATTTGGGTATCCTTCTTCCACATCGCTTTGTGAGACTTTGTGTCTCTCTGTATGTAAGACACTGTAATTACTGAGTGTAGCGATTTCAGTGATCGATGCTATTTTTGTTTTCTTTTCATGGACTGCTATATCTGGTTTTCTCGCATCTATTTTTTGAACTGGGTAATGCGTGATTCACATGTGATATAAACTGCATCATTCTCTATAATGCTCTATGGCTCATGTTTCTAATGCTTCTCAGCTACTTCAATATTGTAAAGTTTGCATAATCCCCAATGCAACAGTCTTGTCACATTATTATGCCTTTCAGGATACAGGCCCTCTGTCATTAGTATATCACAGATGTGCGACTGTTTTCAATTCTGTTTACAAAACATGCATTTGTCTGTTTCTTCCACATGTTCAATGTACTTTGTAAACTAACATGTATGTAGTCCATTATACTGGGCCGCCAATATTAACCTTTTATCTTTTGGTTTAAATTCACCTCTCCTTAACCATTCTTGTGTCAGATCCTGATCGATATGAGATTGTTAAAGGCATTTTCTGTACTTGCAACTATATTTATGCCTTTTCCACATTTCTTCCCTTCTCATCTGATCCTTCACCTTATATTCTTTCTTTTGTTTTTTGGCACATTCAGTTGCTGCCTGATTTTTATCTACTTCTGTTTTGATTTCCATTCCTGCTTGACACAGATAAGCTTCTGCTAAACTTAGCAGGGAGGAAATCTTAGACGTGTTCTCCTGACGTTTTAAAACTTTCACTATGTTTGAATCTTGTGAGATCAGCAGATATGTATGTCATCCTCTCCAGCCTGGTAATTTTGGAGATTATACCTATCTTAGGCCCTCTCCTTTTCTCCCTCTTTACTAACAATCTACGCACAGCTACTTCACATGGTTCTATAACACGGTATGCAGATGATTCAACACTTATCTGTGCTGCCATTTCTCTGTCAGTTCTTCATTCTCAAACACAGGAATCTTTCACTTCTGTTGAAACATGGTTAGCCAATGCCCATCTAATCCTGAATCCAAACAAAACTAAATTATTAGTCTTCCAACCTAACAAGACATCTATCTCATGCCCACCATTTAACAAAATAGCCAAAGACAATACTGTCATCTGCCCGACAACCCATACAAAGCTTCTTGGAGTGGAAATAGACAATAACCTAAAATTTGACGTACATGTCTCCCTAACAATAAAAAAGTCCATAAGAAACTTAGAAGTCTATATAGGCACAAAAGGTTCCTGACCACAATGGCCAAAATTACATTAGCACAAACCCATCTGCTCTCCACTCTACTATATGCCTCTCCAATTTTAACTAATCTAAGGAAAACTGACTTATCTATGCTAGAAGCATGTTATAATAAAATTGCTAAGTTTGCATCTGAGTGCCCATATAGAACACATCATTGTACAGCTTTAAGGATATTAGACTTGCTTGAACTTCCCAGCATTATTCTTTACAACCAACTCTCTCTAACTCACAAAATCATAACACAACCAACCATAATCCCTGCAGTACAAAATCTCATCCTTCCTTACAGTTCCAGCATACCACTTCACTCTAACAATAAGAACTTACTCACCGTCTCCAAGGCCAACAACACTGCAGGAGAATCTTTATTTTTCAGTTATATATCTTGTATATGGAGCTCCCTTCTTAACTCCATTTTCTCAATCTCATCCACTAACCACTTTAAGCCATCACTTAAAGCTTATCTAAAAAATAAGTGGCTATGTTCCTATACTAACCCCTCGTGAATGCTCTGTTACACCATAGTATGCCCCAACCATATCCAACTTCTTCCCCTGTGTTTAATTTTTTATTCCTACTGGCCTGTCTTAACCTTATATCTTGACATAAGTCATACTTTACAAATAGTACTAGCTAGGTTCAAAGCCTAGGTTTTGTTGTCATGATGTAACAAATTTGTATTTTCTTATATATACTACATTTTGTTTACTTTATACTTTATTGATTATTGTAATTTGTGCATTAAAATTTGCTGTTACTCATGGAGCTTTTCTCCCTGGGCCTCCACTGAAAAAGAACCTGTGTCCAGTCAGACTTTCCTGGTAAACAAATGTGAAATAAATAAAAATAAATAAATATAAAGGGTAACTAGCTTGCTTGAAAAACAAGTACATGTACAGGTACATATCACCAAATCAGCTGATTCTTAACAGCAGTATAGACTTATCATATACTATGCATGTAAACATAGTAGAGAGCACACAAAGGCAGCAGACTATGTGACATGCAACATGGAGCGGGCACTATCTGCATGGATGCTGTTTACAGCCAGCCAGGCATTTGGAAAACATGAACTCCACTGCAGAATCATATTGTGCAGTATTGCATGGTGTTTGTGCATGCAAAACACAAAAGAACATGGCTGTATAATGCACCAAGAGCAGGCAGACTACCAAAGCTGTGGCAAGGGTAAGTGGTGCCAAAGGCAAAATACTCATTTTGTGCCCCCCAGGTCCTTTCCTGGTGCACTTCAAGCCTAGCCACAAAAGCCAATGCAGGCCATATACAAAAATGTGCTCTATAGTAAATGGATATAAAATTAGTCTGTTATAGATGTACCATAAACAGGTGCAGCATGTCCCATAAAGCAAAATACTGAAAGCAGTTTTTATGTAGGATAAAAGTAGCGGCTTATCTCTTTTAACATTCTGCCCACACACTGATCGTTCCAAAAGGCAGTCACAGATTAACAGAACTCTCTGCATGTCAGCTCTGACTTGCAATTGTTTATCAAACATTCCCAATGAAGGCCTGTTTAAATTTGAACTGCCTAACTTTATGAATGGGCTTAGTGCAGAGGGCTTTTAGTCTGAATATGAAAACTGCAGTAAATTTGTCCAGTCTCATACCTGAAAAAAGAAATCAGTTAAGGAGCTGCAACGCTAATCAGTGTAAATTAATGGAGAATGAAGCTTCACAAGCAGTCACAGATGGTTAACCACCCCAGAGCACTTTCAGTGCCACCAGTAGCCAAGAAAAGGCACAGTTTGACCATCTGGCTGGATCTCCTTTCTTGTGTATTATTTTATCTAAAAGCTTCAACAGAGCAAAAAAACAAACAAACAAAATGTTGTAGATAATTACTGAATCTTTTCTCATGGCAATATCATAACATGCAACTTAGTTTTGGTAATGTTTTTCATACATTTTTTAATAGATATTATAAGGCCACTAAGTTGTATGGTCATTCATGATTTTTGCCAGTACCCCCCATGCCAGAAATCCTTTATCCAGGAGAGCCATACCAGTCAATCCGGAAGTCAATCTGTGATTGCCTATCCAGTCAGCCAGTTAGTTGATGTTTAAACTAAGATGGTAAGCTGTACTGCTTTACATATAAGGGTTGATGTTTAAACTAAGATGGTGAGCTGTACTGCTTTACATGTAAGGGTTGATGTTTAAACTAAGATGGTGAGCTGTACTGCTTTACATGTAAGGGGTTGATGTTTAAACTAAGATGGTGAGCTGTACTGCTTTACATGTAAGGGTTGATGTTTAAACTAAGATGGTGAGCTGTACTGCTTTACATGTAAGGGTTGATGTTTAAACTAAGATGGTGAGTTGTACTGCTTTACATGTAAGGGTTGATGTTTAAACTAAGATGGTGAGTTGTACTGCTTTACATGTAAGGGTTGATGTTTAAACTAAGATGGTGAGCTGTACTGTTTTACATGTAAGGGTTGATGTTTAAACTAAGATGGTGAGCTGTACTGCTTTACATGTAAGGTAAGTTTGTTTTTGAGGTTTATGGTAATAAATAAGTAGATAGATCACCCATAAACAGAAACACATATAGTAGATGCACACAGAGACAGGCATTTCTGACAGATTTAGCTTTATTCCTTTAATAAAACTTAAAAGTGCATGTTATTCTGTGCACCACCACACTGTATAAAGTAGACCATAAAAAGGTAACCGTCATACTCTTTATCTCACAAGACAGTAATATTTAACAGAGCAAACACAGTAGAGTGCCAGATTGTAATTTTAAAACTGAATACTATTAAAAGGTTAGAAATGGTACAACTAAGAAGAAAATAGTTCACTTATATAAGCAAATTATGATAATACGATATGAGAATGAAAGCTGATGGTAAGTCATGAAATATTACCTCTAATAGGATATTCAATTACCAACTGAGATTGGTGAATTGTTTTACGTCAACACAAATTAAAGCATTAACTTTTACATTGAAGTTCTTTATTTATGGCATTTTGCCCTGTGGTCAGGAGAGAATATGTGTTTATACTATTCTAATTTTATAATTACCAGCAGCAATGTGGAATGGTGTAACAGAGTATGCTCATATTGATCATTGATGCAGTAGCCTTAGATATATGGGTTATATTCTGCCAAGGATATAACAGCTAGCCAGCTTTCAAAGCTCCAGGGCACCTTCCAGTTACCCAAACTATTAAGCAGCTTGAGTTGAGTTGACTAAAAGGTAAGTTTGGGTGCAAAGACCTTCAGAACTTTACTGCCACCAAAGAATGCACTTCTCTGAGGCTTTCGAGGATCAACAGGTGGGTTGTGTTTAACTTTGCTGGTCAGATAATTTCCCTTTGGAGAAAAAAAACTTCAATTTTCATAAATTTGTTGATGTTACATTACTTTTCTCTTCAGGAAAGTTATCTTAAAGCTATAAGTGTTGTGTTTTAATGGATTGTCTTTAGACTGTGACATACTTTTAAACACAGCACTTTTTTGTCAGTTTAAGCATAGCAGTGGCGGCTGGTGACTTCATATCAGAGGGGGGCTGCAGGAGACAGTTGAATGGGTGGGGCCAATGGGAAGGGTGTGACCAACTAGAAAAGGGTGGGGCTTTGCACAAACCCACAAAAACTGGGACTTTAATTAAATACATTGCCCTGGTTGCCAAACCATCATTACGACAGTCTAATCAAGACAAAATGTATTGTAGAAGAAAAAATATTTCAATGCATTGGCTACATGGCAGGTTACTTAATATTTAGATGGAAACGAAAAGGTTGTGAGCATGAAAAAATAAAATACTTTTTAAATACATTACTGGAATGCCAGTCAAAATCAAGTATAAAAAAATAAGCAGCACTCAACTCAAACCACCTCTCCTTGCACTGTAGTTATAATTATAATTTATATTCAGCTTTATAAAAGTACCAAGTAGCATGCTGAAAGTAGCAATCTCAGTGATACCCCCACTTGCAAAAATGTTTCTTATCCAAAAAAAGACCTGCTGCCTGACAACTATCTACTTGTTTCATGGGGAAAACATGATCAAAGAAAAAAATGAACAGCAAACAAGCAACAAGCTCAAGATAAATTGTTTAAAGGATTACTGCACAGGTTATGGACCACACATGATAGATTGGCATTCTGTTTAGTTTACTGGTAAAGCCTGCAAAGATGACTGCAAGTCTCCAACAAATGTAGTGAGCTTCTGAAAATACTGTAATCCTGTCCTTTATTACAAATACTGTCATATGCATTTCAATACCTAAGGCTTATACATTATCTAGTTATGTAAATATTCTCTGCATGGCAACAACAAAAAGGCTTTCGATGTTGGTAATTCTTTAACAGTATACTTATTAAAGCTTACTTGCATCTTACAATCTCAGACAAGCTTACCTGATGGTCATTAAAGCATTTTTACTTAAACACAAAGCAATAGGCACTGCAACAACATGCATTTTCTGAATAATAATAAGCGTAAATCAACAGTATAAAAATATGAGCGAAAACCAGAACATTCTGCAAAATCAAGGACAGATGAAAAGCCACTGTAGTATTTGTGTCTACCTTGGATGAGGGGATACTCTGCACATATACATTGCATAACCTCTCCTTGCCTTGCTTGGACACATTCAGAGTCACTATATGAGGGAGTGGGGTGCAACAAGTATGTCACAATTTGAAATGTCTCTGGCTGACAGTGAAGGCCCTAACACAATTGTCATACCTCTCAACCTCAGAGCAAGAAATCTAGACAAAGCCATAAATAGAAGAGGACCAAAAGCCCAAAAATAAGACCAATTTTTAAATATTGCTCTTATAAACTTAGAAAGATAATAGAATAGTGGGTCTTGCATTAGTATGGATTTTCTGATGGGTATGAAATCTGAAACTCAAATGTCTGTCATTATTTTCTAACTTCAGTCTTTAATGATTTGCCACTAATTTGCTAGAAAACCACAATTTTATGAAAAATGGACCAAAAATGTGATGTGAAAATTTGTACACACACAGAGACACACACAAAGACAAAGATAGCAGAAACTAACAGGAGTGGTGGGAGAAAATGGAAAATGTGTTACAAAACTTTTGTGTGTGTGTGTGTGTGTGTGTGTGTGTGTGTGTGTGTGTGTGTGTGTGTGTGTGTGTGTGCGTGTGTGTGTGTGTGTGTGTGTGTGTGTGTGTGTGTGTGTGTGTGTGTGTGTGTGTGTGTGTGTGTGTGTGAATAATTAGGGCAGTGTGTGTGTGTGTGTGCGTGTGTGGGTGTGTGTGTGTGTGTGTGTGTGTGTGTGTGTGAATAATTAGGGCAGTGTTTGGTGTGTGTGTGTGTGTGTGTGTGTGTGTGAATAATTAGGGCAGTGTTTGGTGTGTGTGTGTGTGTGTGTGTGTGTGTGTGTGTGTGTGTGTGTGTGTGTGTGAATAATTAGGGCAGTGTTTGGTGTGTGTGTGTGTGTGTGTGTGTGTGTATGTGTGTGTTTGTGTGCATGCATATTATATAAAAAAATAAATCTTTTTTAAGAAATACATTCAATCAAGTTTGTGTTATGTGTGAGGATAATGCAGGCTTTACCTGGATTGCCCACATACAAAGGTAACATTATCACATTACACTAAAATTACTTTACAAAAAAAAGGCATAAAGGTGATGTATTGCTATTTCACATTTACATTACTTAATGTATTAACTTTTTAAGTAATATTGTATAACAGAATTTAATTAACCTTCTGTTTCCCCTTTCTAAAGTGAATCCTGAGAAATGACCTACAATATACCGTGCATGCATATATACATGTATCTGACAATACTCACATGATAATACATCAGTTTACTGCAGTTTCTAGCACTTTGTACACATTATCTGGCATTTGCTTGCATTTAGTTTAATTCTATAACTGTACTATATGTTTATAGACAGAAAATTGTCTATGGTCATAAATATTATTGGGCTGGCAGAAAAAATGGCAGTTTGAATATGCCACTGTGAGGTATATTTCAGAGTGACTACTGCAGCTATCAAACTTCTTTCTGCAAGTAATGAAGACTTTATCATGGGAATGATGTACGCTTTGATAACTGCTTTTATTAGTAAATCAACTACATACCAAATTTAACTTATTATATAAAAATATGTAGTTCATAGAAGCAAATGAAAATCTCAGGGATACACTTAACAGCTGTAAGAAAACAAAACCATATTGATGCAGGTAGTGTACATGGTTTTATGGCTTATCTGCCAGAAAAAAGTAATACTGTTCTTTCACTACAATACACATTTTTATAGGTTATAGGAAAGCACTAGGCTAGCTGCCCTTTTGTGTCATTTTAATCCTTGCCAGTTTCCCTTTTTGTGCTGAAAATAATCCATCCCATGGTTAATTATTATATATTACCCCCTAAATAGAATAACTGGGATCATACGATAGATAATTTGAGGGAACCCATGCTATCATCCCAATAAAAAGACTTTTTGTGAAAAGTGCCCAGAAGGCATACATTGATTTTTAAACAGCAATATATATGACAGTAACATTAAAGCATTGAATATTATACTGATACTGTACTGCGGTGGTGGTGCTGCGGTAGCGTTGTCGCCTCACAGTAAGGCGTTGTCCTGTTCGATTCTCAGCTAAAGCATCTTCTGTGTGGAGACATGCGTGAATGGGCATACCTTCGTTGAAGGTTGTGCGTCAGAACTGGCAACTCAGCACGTAAAAATCTACTGCCAATCATTAGCGGACCGGAGTTCCGCTGTGGCAACCCCTAACCCTAAAAGCCGAAAGACACAACAACTGTTTTAAATAATTTTAGTTTGATGCAGAATATATAGAATTGCAATATAATTACAGAGAAAATGCAGCTGACAATAAACCAACAAAACACAATGGAGTTAACAATAATATTTTGAAATTTTTTTTTAGTGGTGGACATGATAGTTTGTCAAATTAAAGTTTATATATATCACAGTCACCAAGGAAGGGAGAAACTATACAGTTGTTGGCAGTTTATATTTTAGAGGATTTGCTGCTCGCCACTCTATTTTAGCATTTGACAGATTCATATTAACCAAGACAAGATTTTAAAATTACACAAAAATATAACAATTGCAACACAGATATTTTTTTCTGTATATTTACACTGGAATTTACAAAAAAAAAAAAACAATCACATCTTCTCTTGAGCAGAGTTTGATGTCAGTATTGTCCAGTTCTCAATATTATGAGATACAGCCATTGATATACCATCCAAAATAATGTTCCATTAACAAAATTTGAATACTGGTCTACTGTTGACAGAGCACTGAAGTCTTGTTGTACAGATTCCCATAACCAACGAAGGAGTAAACTAATAAAACATAACATGTACATGGCATTATTTTTACAGATGGCTATAGTTTGAATTGTGTTTCCCTCCTGATCAGACAGGTACTGAGGCAAAAATCAGAGATTTTCTACAAAACTAGGGCAGATAAAGGGAAGACAAGTCTCATAACTTGCTGTAAAAATAAAACAACTATAATACAAATGCACTCGACTATGAAGATGCTATCAGTATCAGACAAGAGGACTAAATAATTTGCTAACAGAGAAACTAATTTCAGGAAAGTTAATTTGCATGCTGAACAAATGCAAATTACATCTCTTCTTTGTCCTGTTTTAAGAATGGTGGTAACTAGCATCCACAACTGAAACACTTCCCTTTCAGGTCTGGTAACAACTTATAAATACATTTTTCACAATAAATGCAAAAAATACAATCAAAAATATAATGAAATAACATCTGCTTAATGCATGATAGAAACTCACCTCAGCTCTACCCCCACACTTATACACACAGCTCCAGTTCCTTATCATAATCAACCAAAACAGACTTCCGGCAGAAACAATATGCCAACAAACAGCCAAGCAATTAAAAAAAAATAGCATAATATTTTTTTTACCCCTTTCAAGTTTGCCATATTTTTATTTTCTGTAAACACATTCCAGGTTGCTATTTTTCAGAGAAAAAGCAAATACTCCTCAGACAGTTTCACAAAAATCAAGCATTTTGTCTTCCTCCCTTTATAAGTGACTGACATTTGTGTTACGTTTTCTGAACAAGAAGGATGATTACTTTGAGTCTTCTTTACAGAAGTAGTAGAAGCACGAGATGTTATATTTGAAGTGAATGAACGAATTAGAAGATTTTATTTTGTCTGATCTGATCCCCGATCGAAGTTATGAGGTCTGACCAAAGTGAAAGTACTATCTGCTGCTACAGTGTTACTGACTGGTTCTCACGCTGGAGAGCGAGAGCCAGTTAGTAGCCATCCAGTCATCCATGTCACCTACATGACTGTGGATGTTGCAGTCCGATATCCTTCCAATTTACTGCAGTAAAAACCACATAGACTTCTGGGCATCACACATTAATGCCTTCTCTTCTTAATCCATACTGCTTTTACAGCAGTCCGGATTTACAGAAACTTTTTGTTTTAACATGGAACTTGCCGAGCATGTGCAGTTTGAGTTCTTGGACTAAGAGCGAATCAATCGGACTCACAATCACAACTAGCAGCAGCCAGCCAGTTTAAATATACAAAAATAAATATTTTGTTTTATTTTTCAAATGTTCAACTTCTTTCCTTTTCTTTCCACAGCTGGGGGGGGGGCTGCAGTCCTGCAGCCTGATGGCACGAGCCGCCACTGAAGCATAGTATAAAGTAACTGAAATGATTTTTTTTTTCTGTGGAGAAATTGTGTTTATTTTTCTTTCCTGGGCAGACATAGTGTTTTAAAGTGCTTTTTGCTTTCTTTTTTTCTGTCAAAAAAGTAACTTTTGTAGATTGGTAGTATTTATTGGGAAAGATACACCATTTTTGACTTGACCATGGAACAAACTCCCAGCACCATAGTCGGACCTTCTTCTAGTCACAAAAAGGAAAAGGAAAGTAAAGCAAACAGCATTCGCCACCACAGCAGGATAGCAATTTGCCTCAGCTGCAGGTGGGAAACTATAGTGTGGTCATTTGTTTACCTCAGACCACTCTTCTTTTACCCCAGATCTCTCTGATGTAGCACCTACAGCCACTATGGACTTGGGATTAGCCACATCCTTTGTGGCTGTTGGGGTCTCCTCAGTGGGCAAGGGAGAGCCATCTTGTCTGTCCTGGGAGAGGGAACAGGGAAAGTTTCCCTATTGGATCAGAATGCTGTACCCATCCCTGGAGAAGCTGCTGCTACCATTAATAACATTGTTGGCCCCATTTTTCCTGTCAAAATTTAATACAAAACCAAGCATGTATCTCCTCCTGCTCAATTTCCTTTGGATAAGTGTAGCTTATGGGTTTGAGTTCTGGATCTTTCTTTCCAAAACCTGTCTGTGATAGTGCCTAAATTCAAAATGATGTCACTTCACAACCTATTACATCTTCCTCCTCTTTCAAATTTCTTGGCAACACTTGACTTAAAAGATGCTCATCATCACATCCCTATTCATCCAGATTTCAGGTGTTTATGTTCATAGGTTCATAGGTGGGTGGGTACTAGGCTATCTGCCCAAAGGCATTTATAAGCCTAGCCAGAATGTGTTGGTTTTCGTTGCCCCCTTAGATTAGTTCCCTGTGCCTCTGCCCAGCAGAGCCACTGAAGTGATCCCCGAGGTAAACTTTCTGTTTCCCATCCACTCGTCAAGGTTTCTTTTGAAGAGTGTTAGCGAGGAGCTCTGCCTAATGTAGACTGGGATCTTGTTCCAAAGCATGGGAAGTCTCTGGGACAGGAATCTATCCCTCCAGTACGTCCTATTTATTGTTGTGGTGAGGTTTAGATCCCTAGAGTGTGTGGCTCGAGGGGATAAGGTTTTCTTTAGGTGGAGCATGTCCATCAATTCTGGGTTGGACATGGCTTTGTATGTCAGGCAGAGATCACCTCTGAGTAGGCGGTATGCAACCGAGTACAACTGGAGTTTCTTCAGTCGAGCTGCATTGGGCATCTGTTTGAGGCCATTGATCCTCTTGGTGAGGTACTTCGGTGGTCTTTCCAGCTGTTGCAGGTTTCTTGTAAGGTACATCCCAAATGGGGTGTTGTACTCTAAGATGGGTCTGATGAATGATGAGTAGAGGGGCACAATAAACTCTTTTGATCTGGATGTGAACCCTTTTGTGATTAGGTGGGCCACGTAGAAGGATTTTCTAACCACTTTGGCAATGTGATTATCAATGGTGAGATTACTATCTACTTGAGTCCCCAGATCCCTTATTATGTCTTCCATATTTAGGGGACTACCACCTATGTGGTAGTTTGTGGGTACTTTGCTTTTTCCAAAGGGGATGACTATGCACTTTTTGGCATTTAGCTTGAGGCCATGATTTTGACACCAGGTATCCGTCTCAGTGAGACCCTTTTGGAGGATGTCTGTATCAGCTGGAGAGTCAATTACAGCCCCTAATTTGCAAACGTCTGCGAACTTGGTCAGCCATAGTCCTCCTGTGCTTGCCTGTACCTCTGAGAAGTATATGCCTAACAGGAGGGGTCCTAGGACTGAGCCCTGGGGAACTCCACTTGTAAACGATATAGAGTTGGACCTAGCTCCCGCAACTCTCACCATGTGGGTTCTGTCCATGAGCCAGTTGGCAACCCATCTTGTGATGTAGGGGTTTATGTTCAGGCTGGTAAGCTTGTCTATAATACAAGAATGGGGAATGGTGATGAAGGCCTTAGCAAGGTCTAGGTAGGCTGTGTGTACCACCTTTCCCTCGTCTATAGCCTTGGTAACTGTCTCAAAGAAGTCCACCAGGTTTAGGAGGCATGATCTGCCCTTAACAATGCCAAACTGGGTAGGGTCCAGTGTTTGGAGGTTGCCAATGTCTCTGTTAATGAGTTCCATGATGATGCACTCCATAGCCTTGCAGACCAAGCTAGTCAGGCTTATAGGGCGATAGTTCCCGGGATCTGTTGTGGCTCCACCTTTGTGGAGCGGAATAACCGTTGCTGTGCACCACTCTATGGGTATGTAGCCTGTGGAGAGGCTGAGTTTGAACAGTGTGTTTAGGTGAGGGGTTAGTTCGTCTTTGAACTCATGTAGGACGCAGCCTGGGACACCGTCCGGTCCCATTGATGCTGTCTTTTTGGCTTTGGAGAGGGCTGTTTTAACCTGAGTGTCTGTGATTTCAGGGATTCTACATTCTTCTGGTATGGTTATGGGCCCTTTTGGGGGTGAGAGGGGGGTGAAGTTTGCACAGAACCTGTCTGCCAGGATGTTGGATACACTCAAAAAAACAGTTTAAAAGCACAGAAAAGGATACTTATTGTTATATATCGCAGATCAAAGTTGTAGTCAATGCCCCCAGTAATAAAGTAGGAAGAAACACAAATACAGTAAAAGCAGATGAATAAAGTGCAATTTCGTTTATATATATATATATATATATATATATATATATATATATATATATATATAAAAACAATAGAAAACGAACAAACTGATTTAAACAAGTTACCCAATTAACCAGAAAAAAGCTCAAAACTGAGCCCTGTTCCAGCAGTCTTCAATCAGACAAGTTCTAACTGCGCACTCCTGCTTACTAGGGTGCAGGGGAACCTTCTCCAAAAAAGATGGCCTGGATCAGTGCTCAAGTTATACAAACAAAGCTAGATTCAGCAGGCATGAATCTGGTCTATGCCACAGCAATAAGGCACACCAATTTCAGAAAGAAACAGTTCAAATAACAGTCACAATAAGCCTGAGACCAGAAATTCCCAGCTCAGAAAGGCAGAATCCAGCCTCTCCTCCCACAAGAGTGCAGACCACAAACCTTCTTAATGTAGAATAACTGGCCTGAAGCCCAAGTGCTTAAGCCAGAACTAATACACTTTTAGAATAGCAGACACTGGGCCTTCAGTTAGCAATTCCCAGCTTAGAAGGATGTAAGCTACCTGTCCTGCCACAACAGTGCAGACCACAAACCTTCTTAATGTAAAACAGCCTGTATGAAGCCCAAGTGCTTAAACCAAAAGACTTAGAATAACAGTTACAATTTAATCAGGCTATGACCAAGCAGTAATAAATGCAGCAGAAGAAATAAAGTTCAGTACTTTTAAGAAAAGCAAAATAAAGTAGGAGGAAACACAAATACAGTAAAAGCGAATGAATAAAGTGCAAACATTTTTTTTTAAGTGCAAGAAGAGAGGAAGGAAGAACCTAAGTGGGCTGGCCTTCTCAAATCTTCTCTCTGTATTAAGTAGAGTGAACACTAGACTCAGAATATGATCTAATTGTGCTCAGTTAAGTGAGCAAATGAGATGGACCCAGGAGGAGTGTTCTAATGCAGACTTACAGGAGGGGCGGGCAGTTCCAGAGCCAACAACACTAATACCAACACAGGAACAGGGAGAGAAGGTGGTGAACTAACTGCAGAGAGACACACAGCACACTGTTCAGAAACACAATTAGGAAACAGAAAAAAGAAGAAAATACAGTACTTTTAAAACTTCAAATTTGTACTTAACAAAAGACTAAAATTCACTAATGCAAGTTTCACTTAGCTTCAGCTTGTAATGGAGATGTTTGTAGCCAAGCAAGTCTCTCAGGATTTGAGCATAAAATCAAGTTTATTTACTCACAAAATAAGGTTTATTAAGGTTTTGTGTGTCTGGATCACGTTATCAGTTCTCTGGTTTACCATTTGGACTGTCCACTGCACCAAGAGTCTTCGCAAACTGCTAAGCTCCAGTTATAGATCATTGCAGACTACAGAGTATCCACATTTCCATATTTAGATGACTTGCTTGTCTTTTCAGGGTCTTTTTCAAACTGTCAGAAATCTC
>NC_056725.1:162217015-162309515 GCF_019279795.1 Protopterus annectens | reverse complement strand
GCGCAGTGTAAATCACGCCCTAGTTTTTATGTTGGAAAAACTAATTGTAAGTTAAAGACAAGAATTTTGAATCATGTGTCATCTATTAGACTTGAGGATGAAAGAAATGCTTTATGCCAAGATATTTCAACTCATTCTGATCACATTTTCTTTTTTATGGTATTACATATTATTAATATGGGAAGAAGGGGGTTGATGTTGTAAACAATACAGAGTTTGTGGGACTAAATGGATTATACAACTGGCTGCTGATAGTCCACCAGGACTAAATAATGCTGTCCCTTTAAAAACAACCTTGAAGAGAAGGAGGGTTAAATGTAAGCAGTGATTTGTTGTTTTAAATTTAATTGCTTAATTGCTGATTTTTAACTGTATATAAAGGTGTTTTAGAGTATGTAAAATTTGTCTGAAGAGGGGTTTTACCCGAAAGCGCTAACGTTTTACAATAAATTATATCAGCCAGCTTGGACTATGCCTGTTTGTTTGCTGCTGTTCCTAAAGGTTTTGTGAGTGGTTTCCTTAAGGGAAATTAAGAGGCTTTTTTATTTTGTACATTTGTAAAATACGATTTTGCAAGAAAACATGGCTGAAAAACACTGGACTTTTGTTGAATGTGTTAAACTTGTGGGTGGACTGTGAACCATATCATTAATGTTTAGAAGGACACTAAAAGGAGAAAATTTAACTATAAGTAAACAATTTTTGTTCTTATTACCATTTATATAAAACATTTCATGATATAAACTGCATGTTATATATGGTAAAACTGTTTTGTGTAGTGTGTAGTCAGCGAGATTTTAAATGTGGAGACTTTTGTATGAGTTAAAGATATTAAAGTAAACAAGTACTTTTTTAGTTGTAAGAAATATAGGTTTTACAGTATAACAAGAGAAAAAAGCTGGACAAAAGCAAGTTTAATGCTCCTGTACTGTGATCTTGGGCTGCTGGGGTGGAGGTGGGGTGTAAAAGTGCACTGAGTATATTTTATATCCATTTAAGATATTTTCTCTTTTAATTTTACAAGGGTGAATGTCTAGACTGCTACCTTTGACTTAAGCTGTAAACATTTTTTTCTGTAAGCATGTAGGTTTTAAAAGTAAGACAAAAACAATGAACGCCATGAAAATGCTAAACTTCTGACAACTGCAAACATATTAGCTTGTTTGTTTTCCACTGGCAAATGTGCAGTGGAATCATGAAGTCTGCAGCTAAGAGCAGCTGTGCATTCTTTTCTGGGTGAAATTTACAAAGACTCATTACTGAGTACATTTCCATGGAGACAGGCTGTCTGCAGGTGCAAACAGTTAATCTTAAGAATCCAGAGTATTTTATGCTGAGGGGAATGCAGAATTTAAAGGTACAATGGCAAGCAGTTTAGTATGAAAAGTATGTTTGAAATTATGGGAAAATTATGTTTGAAATTATGGAAGTGAGTAAGAAGTAACATCCTCCCTAGCAGCCTTAATACTTTAATGCAGTTAATAAAACAGCATACAATTTAGGTTTATTTAAAGATAGCCAGTGCACTTTTTCTTAGTACTAAAAGTTAATGCTTTCTGAAAGCATACAAGCTGTTTTTCATTTCTGGCAGGGGAAGAGGGATAAGAAAAGAACATTCAGCAATCATTGTAATTGGGAGCAGAGGCTGTAACATGCACTTTTGCATGAGTAACCTTAATTTTAGGTTAGATAATGCCTGTAGGAGCAGTTTGGGGCAATTGTTCTTTTCTGGAGGTTTGAACTTCATGTTTTGAAGATGTACATAACTTTGTGTATTTGTTCCAAGCGTATAGGGAATGAGGTGTTTTGTATTTAGTTTTTTTGAGGGTTTCCACTAAAACAAAACATCTTGAAAAATGTGACATAGGTTCAAATGGAGATGAAAAGAAACAACTGTACAAAAGATCAGCCTAATAAATGCATGTAACCAAAAAGCTGGAGATACATTTTCAAAAAATGTCATGTATAATAAGAGGGAACAATAGCTTTTTATCATGATGGCTATGCTATACATATTATCTTTGGAAGTGAATGCCTTACAGGTATAGATAAAAAGGAAAGTGTACTGAATTATATTAAGAAATGCAGAGTGCAAACAGCAATGCTGCAGGAGACACATTTGAAAAAAATGAGCAAGTGAATTTGACATTGAGAGGATTTCAGAATGGATATTCAGCAGAATATCAGGGCAGAGGAAAAGGGAAGTAATTATACTAATTGCTAGAGGGGATCCAATAATAATAGATGAATAAAAAAAGACAAAAATGGTAGATTTGTGGTATTAAGGGGCTATTGGCAAGGGAGAAAGATTACAGTGGCATGTATTTATATTCCACCAAAAACTGCTATTATGGAGCTTAAGAAAATTTTGGGAGGAAATAATCAACTTTCAACCAGGAATATTATTTATAGGTAGGGAATGGAATTTGATTTACAATAGTTAGGATGTATCCAGGGGGAAGAAGAGGCAAAATAACAAAGGAGGATAGATTTCTAAGAAAAAAATTATGAAAATATTTGGTATGCAAGATGTGAATTCAGTAGTAGGAACTCGGACATAATTTACATATTATTCTCCAAGGTACAATAACTGAGCTACAGTAGAAATTATATTTTACAGGAATATGTGCATTTGATTGAAAGCTTTGAGACCCATCCCATAACTATTTCTGATCATGCACCAATAAAAACTAAAATAAAAATGAAGGGTAATGAAGTAAAAATAAGACACTGGTGTTTTCCCACATACCTGTCTACATAATATGTTTAAGTTTGATTACTCCTATTCATGGCTATATAAAATTGAGATAGTGAAGTAATAAAAACAACCAGCATTGTCTGTGTTAGTTAAAGCATATGGCAAATCATGAATTGTTGATAAATTAGCATGGAAAAAGGGATTTATTAGTGTACATAACCCTGTATGTGTGATCAGTCATAACTGATAGCATCATTTGTTGTAATATCTGCCGGTAGTTTGAAGTATTTATAATGGAACAATGTAGATCAGATGTTATGTTATTGTATACAAAGTAGAAGATGTGGATTGCTGAGCAGTTATTTAATCTGTTCTGTATTTTGTTATTTTTCCCATTATCTCTAGTAATGCTAGTAATCCTTATCAGATTTATTGACATAATTTAATTAGGTTGCAGGTTCACTTTATCTGTCATTTATCTGTAGGATCATAATTTATTGTTTACAACTATATCACTGATATTTAGCACAGGTAACACTTCTAAAATTAGGAGGAATAAGCATATCATCATTCATGGTAATATTTGAATTGTTAAAAATAGCTGTCAGAGGAGGAATTTTGTTTGCATAGATTTAGTTCTTTCTTTTATTTTAAGTCTATCAGTACTTTGGGAATTTAATCATAGATGAATGCAGTATTACAAAATAATGAGCTTTGTGTTTTATTTTAAATTTAGTGATACTTATTAAGAGATTTAAGCCAGCTTGGGGAAGAGTCATCATCTTCTGTATTACTTTAGACTCTTAAGTAGTTTTATGAAACTACTCATTACGTAGAAAAGTTTTAAGTTATGTAATATAATTTTTACTTTTGATATGAGTGAGGTTTGTTATTTTAGCTAAGCTAACTATGGGTGATTTATGTTTTCTATAAAAAGCAAGAATATGTTAGATTGCTTGAAAATGTTGCTGTCAATGTTTTGTAAATTGCCATTAAAAAATTTAGAAGATGCTTTGACTGATATTCATTTCTGTTACTCTTCAGCTAGGTAGGATACTGACATTTATTATGTTTCATCTATTCATCTGTCTAGAGTCTATAACTGGATATAAGTTGTGTTTAAAGAGGTTATTTGGCTCTACATGGTATGTGATATCCAGGTATTTAATTTGTTTCATTTTTATGAATATACCTTTCCCCTCTTGTCACATTTAAGAGTTCACCCTGTGGACTGAAAGGTATCAAAGTAGATATATCACTGTTTAATTTGTAACTGCATACCTTACTGAATTCTTCTATAGTCCCCAATAAAAGTTTAATAGACTTTGTGAAGTTCAAAGATGATATTAGCATGTTATTTGTGGCTATTAAAGTAGTTATTTAACCAGTTTTGTCCTTTCTTAAATTTTCCAGCATCTGGACAAATAATTGGAATAAGCCTACTGCAGAAGGACTCCAAAGTCAGATATGATACAATATCAATTGTAAAGTGAGGATGTCTTCTGCAATCTATGTCTATTACCCTCCCACTGCTCCCTATATCTGGATAGCTTCCTCATCGTGTGAATGTGACTAGATTGTTCTTTAAATCTGACAGGTAATGACTTTTTTATTATTAAGTTAGGTGTCTCCTATTCTTTCTTCATGTTGTACTCTCTCAGTAGATGGATGTTGACTAAGTGGTACAGAGGTCAAGCGCTCTGTCCTAGACCAATGGATGACACTATTACATGTGCTACCAGGAGGCATGTACACCCTGCAGTATAGGAACAAACAAAACAAGAAAATGTTGCTAAACTATAACAGACAATGAACTCCTAGCAGTTACCCAATGCAAAAGGTGAGCTCACATATGAAGTGATATGGTGAGTACATATCTGCTATATGCATAGAACAACAATAGCAAAGATGTGAGAATACCAGGTTACAGATCAAAGAATAATGTTGATTTGATGAATTCCCTTTAACCAAAAGTGAATTCACTCAAAACTCCATCTGAAACAACTTTTGGTGAACCTCAAATATATTTTAATTTTGCAGGGGGCAAACCTCTCTGTACCTTCCATGTGAGAGGGCACTCTCCATTCCCCTCAAATTTATATAGCCCTACTTCATCATCACACCTTGTGTCATCTTTCTGAATAACATCTTTAATCCTACAAATGTACCTTAATTGATAAAGAGAACATCATTACAGTTTTGTTCACCATATAGGGCATCAAAGTATATGTTAGTGGTTATGTTTCACATTTCCGCCACTTGCAAAATATACTAACTCATGATGGTACATATAACATATTGAGCAGAATTTTCTTGCATCAAACTGGCTGTTTCTAAAGATATATTATCTGTGTATTCACATGTAAATGTGTACACAGTCTCACAGATTAGATGCATGTTTCCAAAGCAACTGTGCATGCAGATGACCAGATGATGAACTTTTATACCACGGTGCTATAGAGTAGTCACAGCGCACTGCATTCTCCTGAATGGGACAATGGAATGGGATTGTGCAAATGCATGCAAATATATGTAAAATGTGCACATATGGAATACTTACACACACACACATGAGCACACACACACACACACACACACACACACACACACACACACACACACACACACACACACACACACACACACACAATATAAAACAGCTTATAAAATAGCTTGTTATGAAAAAATGACTACTTGGGTATTCAGCCATTTTTCATCCTATATTTTTTTACCCCTCTCCCTGCCAAACATCAATCCACAGTCCAAGTGGACTTTAACCCATGTGTTCCCTATTACTGGAAACTTGTAAGATCCTATAGAAAGAGAACTGTTTGGGAAGTATGATCACTCAGGCAGCCACTGGAGAGTTTGTCCTCTGGCCAGCATCCCACCAGGAAGAGCAGTACATTAGCTGAACCAGCCCCAAGTTGTGACATGAGCACAAGTATGATCAGAAAGACCATCTGCACTACTTGGTCATACATGGGTGTGCTCTTCCACATACTAATGAAAAATCTGCCATCTCTGGCTTGGGTGGTCATACCTATGCTTACCTTGGTCCTGTCCCCACTTGTAACCTGCATGCATTGTCTGAATGAAGCAAGGTCATTTAATGTAATATTGTGTGGATCCAGAACAATGACCACCAGCCCAACCCACTGGGAGGAGTACATTCATCCTTCTTTGCCTGCACTAACAAGCACCCCATTCACTACAAAAAATGCAGATTGCCTATGTCATAGTCAGGGCTTTATCCTTCTATGTTAATGGTGCACATGTATATTCCACTATGAAAGAACAGAGAACAGTATATTTTATACAGCTGTGAACCAGTTGCACTATGCAGAGCAGTGGCTTGTTATACAGACAAGTCTGGAAGCCATCAGGCTGATTAACAATGTGTTAAACAGCTGCCCTTTTCAGAATCTATTCAATATAAGGCCAGATTCATTTCTGCCATTACTCTGAAGTGGAGATACAAAGACCAATCTGAAGTTGCATTACCGATCTAAGTTGCTCTCTATTGTGTACATGAATTAATTGCCATAGCTGTACATTGCTTTGAACATCCTGTTCTCAGTAAGCCAGCATTGATTAGTACTTTGTTTTCTTTGCTATACTAAGTCTTTACAGCATTTCTACTTCTGAAATAATTGCAGAATGGAAGAAAGCAAAACATAATGTTTTTTTCTAGCCCTCCCCTTTTGATGAGTAAAAATGCTGCCACTGGAATAATTTATGATTGATTCTTTTCAAGCAACATACTTGCAAAACGTGTTATATCGAACAAGCATGTAGGAGTAGAACTTGTAATGTGATCAAAATGCATGATGACAAAGGAAATTATATTAATCTGCTGTTTCTTGGGGTATGCAATTTACATTTACCTGATATGTGGTTTATGTTTACTGTACCAAAATCTTCTATCAACAGGCTGATTTTGGAGCTAAAATAAGTCAACGTATCCATGTTATTATTAAAGTAAACAGCAAATAAATCAGAAATAGTAAAATCAGACCTTACATTTAACTTTCTACTCTTTTGGTTTTGACGTGCAACATGTGAAGTGAATGTTAACTGCCTGTATGTGGGCTTAACAGACAGAATTCATGCTTTTCAGTGTATCATTTTCCATGGGCCAAATAACTGTATGGAAGATACTAGCATCAAAATGTGTGACAGCTAAGAATGAGTACAAAATAATATTAAGTGACTAACCGGCAATTTGTATGTTTCATGCATCAACCAAGTGATAGCCATTGACTCCATTGTCTTAGCAGGCCACAGTATAATTTTCTGACAGAACATTTTTCAGCTGTGTTGTTTAATCATTTCCTTACAAAACAATGCCAAGAAAAAAATAATCAACCCTTCATGTTACAATAAATAAATAAATGAATAATTAAATAAAACATTCTGGATCACTAGAAATTTGTATTTTCTGTCACAGTTTAGTGTCTAGATTGCAACAGCATCTGTTCTCCAGCTAAGGAGCCATCCAAACGTGTTGCTTCCAAATGAAACATGAAAATTCAGTAATTTGCCAACTGAGTAGCTACAGGAACAAACTCTAATCTCTGCAAATTTTGAGAAAATGATATTTATGAATTCAATAAAAGCTAACAAATGAACTGAACAGTTAGAAAGCAGTATAGAAAAACTATAGACCAACATTTATTTGTTGTGCAGTTTGAACAGAAATTATCTGATGCCAAAAACATTTTTGTCAAGATAATAACAATGGAAGTAATCCCTTCAGCTTTGTTAAATCTGTAGTACTCAAGTGGGTGAAAAACCCTTCTGCAGCACCTCAGCAGCTTGAAATAAATGGTTCAAAGGGTTCTTGACCCCTATTCCTGCCTCATGGTATCGATAAATGAGGTTCCTTATAATTAGATATAAAACTTGCAAACAAAAGGCCTGGTTCTGTGCTCTTCACGGAATCCCATGTCAGCAGCGATAAGTAACTACCATGGCAAAATGGAAAATGATTATTGTGGTTCTGAGAGAGTATTACCAAGTACATAGGCTCAGCAAGCATTCCCCACAAAACTCGATACCCAAGGGGCCAATTTCATTCAGATATTCAATGATTACACTGAGGTGCTTTTTAATATGCAAAGACATTAGCTTCCTTTCTGAGTCTTAGATCTTAGAAACTAATGCCAGAATAAAGCAGTATCCAACTGGAGATGTGGCATACAGTTTTACTGATCAAAATGCTAGAAAATGTATAGTGATGTCAGACATAACTCTATGTATGTGTGCAATGACTAATTAACAATGGATGCAAATATTTATACCATTTTCTAATGAGCTATTTACTTTCCCATTGGGAGGAGAGGTTACTGTCATCAGTCCGTGGTGATCATTAACTTTAGGGTAAACAGTGACTGGCTATGTCTCTAGAGTAATATACTTATTATTCTTTGTTTTGTCCATTCTTGATTTCCACATGACCAGAGAGTCCTCCCCCAAAATCATTTGTTCTGTCTTCTTCTCAATAGTAGAAAATAACAGACACAATAGATAAAAATAGTAGATTGTGTCTTGCCATGCTGGAGGAAGTCAGGAAATTCTCTGTTTATACTTAACCATTCTCCCATTGTCCAGCAGGCATAATGCAATAACTGTTGTACTACGCTCTCAGTTGGTTGCACACTTCCACACTTATATTATGCTTTGCTAGGCATCAGTGCTTTCCTTGCAAGACTGTCACTCACCATTCTATTTTTCTTGCAATGAGTAAAATGCCTGCAGTCTGACCAATACCTCTCAACTTGTCAGTACAAGAAATCTGGACAAATCAGAAATAATGGGGTGGGGGGGGATGCCCAAAATAGGGACGGATTTTAAATATTGGTCCTATAAACTTAAAAAGTTTCTAGAATTACATATTTTACATTACTATATATTTACTGAAGGATATGAAGTCAATAACTCAAATGTCTGTCAATATTTAGTATTGTTTAGTGACTTCAATCCTCTACAATTTGCCAGAAAATCACAAATTGTATGAGGAACAGACCAAAAATAAGAGGCAAAAATCTGGCCATTCTGCAAAAATATGGACAGTTCAGAGGTATGAGTTACTACTGCAGAAGGACATATACCACCACTCTCATAGGATGGATGAGTCATACTGACCACTAACCCCCAGCACTCCTCATCCTCTGGCTACTTCATCAGTGGAGCTAATAAATAAACCCAGGTCATCTAACTCACAGTCCTAACTCTTCCCTACTAAGTAAGTAAATTGCTTACTATTATCTAGAGAAAAATATTTAGTGCAGATATTGATTCTATTTTTTATCCATATTCAGGAACTCAGTATCCTCAATATTTTTGTACTTAGCATCTATCCAATCATTATATATCTTTCTCCAACACACGCACACACACACACACACACACACACACACACACACACACACACACACACACACACACACGCACACACACACACACACACACACACGCACACACACACACACACACACACACACACGCACACACACACACACACACACACACACACACACACACACACACACACACACACACACGTCTTATTCTAATCTTTCTTTTATATGCTGGTCAATGCCTATTCCCTTGCTAAAATTTCTTATATATCTAATTTGTAGCTTTCTAACAGAAACATCATGGGTAAAGTGACCTATACCAATGACATACTATTCTCTAATACAGATTTCTAGATCTTTCTCTCAGGCATTTTTTTTTGCTTGAAGATCTTAAATAAGGGTACATTTCTATTTTAGGCTATTTGAATCCAAACATGGTGTCAGTTCATTGTTGTTGTGATGATAGGAGGTACTGCCAGCCATGCCAGGGGAAGTAGGGCAGTGGATGTGTAACATATTCCAGCATAAGCTATCTGGATATCTGGAAGGAAGTTGGGGCATTGATCCCTTCGAAAGCGCTTACAGTAAATTTGGATTTTATTGCTCACAGCGTGTGTGGGTATTGACGCTACCTCTGAAATACGCTGGTTTCTTTTTGTTTTTTGTAATATCTGGAATTTAGTAAAGAATTATATGTAATTTGTGTATCAAACTGATTTGTACAGATACTTGTGTTTAAAATGTATTTGTAAAGTTGCTTGTGTTAAAATGTATCAACAGCGTGCCCTGCTGGAAAGAAAATAAATGTACATGTATTATTGTAATTGAATTAAATGTATATGTTTTAACAGAGGATACTGAAAGAGAAGAGGTTAATCTCAAACTTCAAAAATAATTAAAAATTAAACTACTGGGCCTAGGCCATAAAGATGTTATCTCACAGTTTGAATGAAGCCAGAGATGCAATGCTTGTAAGACATATGGTTTATTAGCTCCTGTAGAAAGGAAATATTTTATGGTTTTATGACTTCCAGCAGCTACACCAGTGTGTGTGTGTGTGTGTGTGTGTGTGTGTGTGTGTGTGTGTGTGTGTGTGTGTGTGTGTGTGTATTATTGACATACAGGTGCTAAAATTCTGGCAGCTTCTAGTGATGGGGGATAGTACGGGAAACAGACTCAGATGACTAGATGTGTGTGATGTCATTCTGTAACCAGAAATAATATCTAGATATTAGTAGGAGATTGCTCTCCATATTCGGTATTCTGTATTATGTCTTGGATCTGAGAACAAAAACCACTCACCCCACATCACCTTGCCTTGCTCTATTCAGTAAGTACAAACAGTAATTCTCTAGATCAGTCCGGAAAATATAGTGAGAATAGCTAAGTATTGTTTTTCTGTAACTGTGTGACTCTTTCCAGCTGTGTTAATGTTTCATTGTGGCTGGTCCTTTTTAGAAAATATTTAAGCTTTGAAAGTATTTGCATATATTTATTTGGTGACAACTCTGGCCACTTCTGAAAGCCTTGCTGTTTGGTCAACATTACTATTTGTATTAATATCAACTTCACTCAGTATAACTGGATACCCTTTTAAGAGCCTTATAGTAACTGACTGGCGGCAGTGAATCTGCCTTATAGTCTGGGCAAAGTTGGTAGAGTAGGTAATCTGTGTCAACCTTTCCCAAGTGTGTGTGTGTGTGTGTGTGTGTGTGTGTGTGTGTGTGTGTGTGTGTGAAAATTAAATCTTAAAGAGTATGTGTGTTAGCTACTTGGAGTAAGGACATGAAACACTGGTTTCACAGAGATGGTGCTGGAGGGCTTGGCTTGGACACTCGGCTGAGAATCTAACCCTACAGCTATATCAGTGGGGAGTCTTATTTGGGTACCTCGAGGGAGACTGATAGAGAAACCCAGATACCAGGCTGAGTGTGTTTGCTGTGCGCTCGTAAGGGAAATTGTGTTTGAGGCAGAGAGGTCTGCATCTGGAAATACTGAGTGTATCTATTTGTATTCCAAGTGAACATCCCTCTCCAGTGTTATGGTAAGGATTCAGGCTCCTTAATTACTGGGCCAGAGTGGGGATGTCACAGCTACCAGTAGAGAAGACAATATTATTTAAATGACATTATAATGGTTTTCCTTGTCTACTTTCCCTCATGGAAATAAAAGGGGGACTTTAGTCCATAAACAGACTGATTTTTCCTGCCATCCACAGCAGTGCTTCCTGCCACCTGTTCAATGTTTAATTTAATTTTATTTATGTCATTCAAGAAATCCACTAGGAACAATATCCACCTTTCTGTGGGTGATTCAGGAGTGCTAAATGGATAAATAAGTTCTTCAGTCACATAGTAGGCAAATGGAAACTGTGAAAAACAAACCCTAGACTACAGAATAAAACTCATAAATAGCTTATAGCTTTAATTATCTGAGCTAAACTACCCGTTAGTCTCTACAAATTTTTACAATGCAGGGAATGGGGAAATATAAAGCATAGTCCTGCTTTCATCATATATTATCTACAGCAGTAATGGATTAAACCATCCAATGATGCCAAGATTCAAAGACAAGATAATTGGCTTTAATAATTGGTTATGTAGTTGGTGTCATTCTAGGGGGGTCTAGTATGTGTCATCTTGAGATGACTGACAAGTCTCCCTACTTTGCCAGGAATGGCCTTCACCTCTCTTACCAAGGCATTTTCATTCTGGCTAAAGCCTTTGCTGTCCTCATAGTTCCTTTTTAGGTGGAGTCCATCTGATGGACATTCCAAACTAGTGACTTCTAATTTGGAACACATTAATGTGGCTCTGCTCAGTGCCAAGAGTCTTAACAAAAAATACCGGAATATTTGAGGCTTTCCTGCAACTTGAACACAGAAACATCATTTTAGAGCAATGAAAGCACTCCCTTTTGTTTTTGGTATAATGCCTATCATGTTTTCAGACTAGCATTTGTAGGAGAGTATCAGTATTTGTCAAGGATATCATTACCTTATGACAGATTCTTTGGGACACCACATGGGAACTATCGGATGTCCAGATGACCTTAAACAAGACTAATTACCACTTCATAGCTAGCTACAGAAAACCCTCTATTTCTCCTTCTGAACATGATAGCTATCTTAAAACATTAACTGCAATTCCCATTTAATGCAAGGCCTTTCTACTGGGGGACTTCAGCTATTCACCAATAAACTGGCTGACCTATACTGCCATTGGCTGGTATACCCAGCACTTCCTTGACATTATAAATGCTAACTCTTTCACAAATAGTTAACCATCCTACTAGGGGCCCTAATATCCTGGATCTGGTCCTCACAAATATGAACACTTCTTGCACAGCTCCATATGTACGATCATGCTTTGTTAAATCAGGCCATAATTTAATGGCCTTTTCCTTTAAAACTTATTATATTTTCCCTGTACATACCTCTGTTTTAGGGACTTCTCAAAGCAAATGTTCTTCAGTTAATTGATGACTTAAATAAATTCTGCAGTAATCCTTCTTTGAAGAATTCTACTGTTGAAGTTGCTACCCCTGCCTCTGACTTCTCCCAGTTAAATAATTTTGTTGATAGGGTAGTCCCTATCTGCAACAATTATAATAAGAAGTTTAAAAACAAACCCTGTGGTGGAATACCTATATAAATCAATTATATAGCAAGAGAAAATAAATGCTTAATGTTTATAAGAGATCCCATTACCTACCTTAACAGCACACTTCAACAAACTAACAAAGAGCTTAAGGAAAACATTAGGAAGCTCAAAGCTGAGTATGAACTTAAATAGCCACTAGAACCAAAAATAACTGCAAATCTTTCTTTAACTATGTCAGAAAGTTAAGAATGAATACCCAACAGTATTTGGAGATTGTCTACAACAGTTAATATCCTAGCTAACAAATTTAATGCAAATTTTACTCCAACCAGTTATAACTATTCCATAGGTTCTACAATCCCAGTCACTCCCTTTAATTATTATGGAACAAGTTCTCTTAGCCCTTTCAAAAACTAAGAATGATAATACACCAGGGTACCTGATTATCAGTGCCAAATATGGCCTTTCTGAATTCCTACTTAGACTCTTTAATCTAAGCCTCTCTCTTGGTTACTTTCCTGAAGCCTGGAAAATGGCTATTATAATGCTATTATACAAGGGTGACCCAACCACAGACCCTGGTAACTATAGAGTCATTAGTCTCAGTAGACTAATATGTAAAGCTACGGAGCACATTAACCTGAACATTGAAAATCTCTCAGCCCTGGACCCTCCTCAATTTTGCTTTATCAAAGGAAGGTCCTGGCCTTTTAGCCTCACTAATTTCTTTGAAAAAGTAATTAAAAGAGTAGATAGCAGTCATGCAGTGCATGCAGCATAGCCAAACCTGGCCAAGGCCTTTAATACTGTTCTCCATGCAAGCATTATTGACAGACTTGTAAACCTGAATATAAATCCTTATATTGTGCAATGGATAGCTAATTGGTTGTCTGGCAGCAGGTGCCACTTCTAAAAGCAAATCAGTTACCAGCGGTGTATCACATGGCTCAGTTTTGGACCGTCTCCTATTTGGCATATGTTTCTCAGACCTTCAGGCTAGTGTTTGTGGTTCTGGCTTGTGGTTAACTACGTTTGCAGCTGACTGTAAATTGTGTGTTGTTATTCAGTCTTCAGTTGATTCACAATTGCCCCAACACAGCTCATGTTAACAATTGTTACAAACACAATGGTCTCAAATGAAATGTAAAAAAAAATAATAAAAATGTAGCATAGTTCCTGCTGATAAACAAACCATTTTCAATTTTCATATAGGAGATCCACTCCACCAATCAGATACTGTTGTAAGGGATCTGAGTACTCTTGTTGATAATTCTTTATTACATGACCATTGTGTCTCCATAGTAGTTCAGAAAGCCTTTTATTTACGTTCCAAAAGCATCTCCACTAGATCCAAAGAAGTCTTAATTCCCCTTTAATCATATCTTATTGGTCCCATTATTGAATATAACACACCTTTTGTAATGTATTCATCTAAACCTGTCACACAACTTGACCTCAGAGATTCATAATTAAAAAGATCAGGGGCTTCAAAAATCTTAGTTGTCAGAAGAGACTGGCAGCCCTTTCTCGGTACTCAGTCTCTTACTGACTCTTCCATGGAGTTCTATGTCTAGCCTTTTGTGCCATGAAAGATCCATCCCTATATGATCATATGATCTCATATTCTTTCATAGAACTAATGATGTTTCAAGTACTTGGTTAAAGGAACTAAATCTTCATCAGCAGATACATAAGACATGTTGGTGTGATAGATTCATAACCCAATGTATCCCTCACCTGTGGAGCAAACCTCCACTGTGTGTCAAGCAAAGTAGCACTTTTGCCACCTTCAAGGTAAACCTAGATAACTGGATGGGCAGCCTCAAATTCTCTTCAAGTCTACATTGTCTTCCCTCCTTGAGGCTTGAGGGAAATTTTGAATAGGGCTTTTAGTGTAGGCTTGAAATGGTCTGCAGACCAGTTGCCTAATATTTATCTATGAACTTATAAATCTATAAAATAATTTCAGTTTGTTGTACAGATTAAATGCAAAGCCCAGCCTAACAAAAAACTATTCATTTGCAAGAGTCAACTTTAATCAAGCAAGGACTGCAAAATAATCCTCTCAGGATTAAAAAGTATAGGGAACTGAGACTATAAATCAGAAAACGGATGTACAATCACCATCTTTGTGACCCTCACAGTCCGAAGAAACTTAATGAATCCACACATGATAAATAAGTATGTGCAGGGCTAATCAGGGGGATGATGTGTGGACCACCTTGTTATGGTTGTCACACTCTACCTACGCATAATGTGAGAAAGTACCAGCAAACTCAAAAACTTGTTTTTATCCATTAAATCCTTTTAATGGACTGAATGAGCTACCTTTTCATTCTGTCACTTGATACATTTTATATATGTTTCACTTTGCCCTGTGAGCTGCATTTCTGTTTGCATCACTTTTGCTGTCCTTTCCAATATTTGTTCATTATTCATGGATATTCATTTCCATAAGTATGTATGAATTACAAAATATAATATTTGATAGTATAGTTACTGCCCCACTATATTGGATTCAGCCAAAACAAATAGATACACAAATAAAACTTTATTCACTGCACAGTTTCTTATTTCATTTGTGAAACATCATGGACTGCTCTACATTGAAACAATTATTATTTTATTTTATTTTAATTAGTTTACAAATCTTATCTGGATAAGTGAAGTAGTATAAGGATTGTTTTTAGACCCTTGGGACACATGGAAAATGGACAATACATCACAATAAACAACTGAACATTGAACAAATTGTTCAAGGTACAACAAATGTATTTTCAGTGTATTGCAACATTTTATATGTACGTATGAAATAAAAATATAAAAAGCATGTTGTAAGACTGCAAAACAGTTAGCATAAGCAGTCATTGAAACCGTAATCTAGGGAAATATGATTGATATTTAGAAACCAATTAAGTACAGTATTTGGCATATATTAAGCTTAACAGCATGCAGAGAGTGTCTGATGTTAAAACAGTTCATAGTAACTATGTATAAGAGCAGAAGATGTGTACTTCAATAACCCTCTAGTAAACCGTCAGTATTCTACTTATTATAAATTGCTAGCTGTATACACACACACACACACACACACACACACACACACACACACACACACACACACACACATATATATATATATATAAAATATATATAATAATAATGTATATATATATATATATATATATATATATATATACATATACATAATTATTATGATTATATATATATATATATATATATATATATATATATATATATATATATATATATATAGTTATAGAACACATTATTGTAATAGATTCATCAGATTGCTTCTAGTTTGTAGACAACTATGCTGTTGGGTATGCATTAATAATGTGAATGTCTGTGTATAGGATATTAAGTAGTATTTATTGGCCTGTTATTCTGAAGCAATCATACTTTGTTTCCTTTGCTAAATGGACATTTTGCTTTCTGTTGAGTATTGCTAGATTATTTTGTGTATTTGGCATTCTGTTTCATGAGGCTGGTGCTTTTACAGAAGGCTGTTTCTGTGTAGATTAATATAAAGTTATTCCCTACTAAATGGTTGGAACCTTAACTTCTTAGATCATAGTCTGTGTAGCACACCCTAAGGTTATTCTTTAACAATAATCCTTCGTCAGTAGTTTGAAGAGTGGTGTATTAAATATTATTTATTTATTTTATTTTACATCTGTTTAATGAGAGAGACGGACTGGGCATGAATCTCATTTTCAGAAAAGGCCCAGGGAGAAAAGCTCCACAAGGATTAGTATAGTAAATACAATACAAATGTTAGTAAGGTACAAATATACTATAAGGAACACATTGTGTTACAATAAACAATACAGTTGTAAGGATGCATTTGTTCTGTCATATAGTTACATTCATTAGTTGCTAATACTGTAAACACACGTTGTTTAAGTAAGAGTATAGAAAAAAGTTGTGAACTTTCATAACAGATACAAATATGGTAAGATTGTTAAGTGAGGCTACCCGGGTTCAGCACAATTACATATCCAAGATGTATTTAAATGGGACTGGAGGAGTTTTTTGACATTAGTTTTGTTGTCTGTGGTCCTAATATCTACAGCAATGGAATTCCATGCTTTTGCAACAGAAGTGGAATGCAAGGAATCCGCAGAATTATTGTTGCTTTTAACTAGGTCAACCAGTGCTTTGTGGGTGGATCTTAGTAGGCATTTGTTAGAATAGATATTAAGTATCCCTTGTAGTGCAACAACTCCATTGACATAATATAAAATTTGTTGGTCTATTGTAAACTGGTTATACATAAGCAGGTTGGATAATTCTAGCCAGGATTGTTGCTTGATTGCTAGACAGTGATGTGTTCTGAAGGGTGTGTCAGTTGCAAATTAAGCTATTTTATTGTAGCAAGTGTTTAGTTTGTTTGTCTGCTTTGTTTAAGTTGATGAGTATGGGGGAGGCATAGAGAATGGTAGTTAATAGGTGGGTTCTTGTGATGGTGGCTTTACTGTCATTGTTGAGGTACTTTTTGCATCTATATAGGGTTCCGAGGTTTTTATGGACATTTTTTATTGTCTGTGCAATGTGTAGTCTTGTGTGGTCTATGATAACTCCTACTAGTTTGGTGTGTTGGATAGGTGTGATAGGGGTATTATTAGATGGGAATTTAGTGAATGGAGGTAGGGGTATAAGGCTCTGGTGGGGTAGAATATCATTAGCTGTGGTTTTTTTTGGAGGGTTAAGTATTAGTTGAGAGTTGGACAACCAGGTTTCCCCAGCGGTAAAAGATTCTTGTGTCAGTTTCTGGAGTTGAGGGAGGGTTGGAGTGAAGCAGATTAGAGTGGAGTCATCAGCATACTGGACTAGAGTGGTGTGCTGGGTAGCTTTGTGAAGTTGTCTGGTGAATATGTTGAAAAGAAGAGGTCCAAGAATGGATCCTTGGGGGATCCCCAGGATGACAGGTAGGAGGGGAGAAAAGGAATTTTGCCATTTTACTGCTTGTTGGTGGTTGGTTAAACAGTCTAGAAACCAGGCTAGCATTGAGTGAAGTGACTTAGATTAAGATCAGAGAGAGCGGATAAGAGTTTGGAATGGGAGACAGTATCAAAGGCCTTGGAGAGATATAGGAATACAGCAGATACTAGGTTGCCATTATTTCACTGTTGATTTACTGTATTGGTAAAGCTGATAAGGACTGTGGTAGTACTGTGATTGGAGTGGAAACTGTGTTTGGGTATTGGTTAGCAGTTTATTAGTGAGCAGATAGTGCATTATTTGGGAATGTATACATTTTCTGAGGATGTTAGATAAAGGAGATAGAATGGCAATTGGATGGTAATTAGATAGCTCCAGTGAGTTACTCCCTTTGTGGAGTGGTATTATATATGAAATTTTCCACAGAGAAGAAACATGTTGTTCTAGTACTGAGTGATCGGTAAGCAGGGAAACTGGATAGTAGATGGCTATGGCTGCGATCTTTAGATATTCTGCAGATAATTTATTAGTGGCCAGGGTTGTGGGTTTAAGTTTATACAGATATGTATATATTGTGCTAGTTGGGACAGGTTGTAAGGAAAAGTGGTTTTGGTCTACAAGTTCTGAAAATAGGTTTGTATATGAAGTGGGATAATTATTATTGGTGAAGGCCAGGATGTATTTGGTGAAGTATTCATTGAATTGGGTTCCAATATTATCGGTATTGGTGTCAGTGTTAGGGGGTGATAAAGTAGAACGGTGGCTATGGCTGTGGCCTAATTGGTAACCATTTTTTTTTATTTATCGATAAATAGTGATGTTCAGATGGCAAAGGAAGTTGAATAAACCTGAGAATTTTGCTTTCAGTTGTTTGCAGCCAGTTGATATTGTGAGCAGAAAGAACAGCTATATGTATCCTAGTTTGGACAACAGGGAATTTATTGCAATGGCTTTTCTAGCTTTGGTGGTAAGGAAATGAGCAACACTATAGGAGACTTTTAGTTGATACTGTACTTTGGATGACTGGATCTTGGTATGTTGATTGAAAAGATTTTGGTGTAATTCCAATTCTAAGTATTTTTGATCTGTGACATTAATTACTAATTCCACCCACTCGTTACTCCAGGACTCATCCTAATTTATTATCTCAGTTCCTTAAATCATCCAACTAGATTCACATGAATTACTAACACATCATAAGTAGCTGAGCAAGCTGTCATTGACCCCACCCATGCCCCAGAATGGCCAGACCTTCAGATTCAGTACATATGCAGAGAAAGTGTAGGGAAGTGAATCAGATTCCTCAGAAAGAGGCATACAGTAAAATGTTACATGAACAGCATCTGCACAACTCTGAGATAGACTTATGGACAATGTAAGTCATTGGAAGGGACTGGTCTTAGGTTTTACTGGTGAGGTACATTTGAGACAAAACAAGTGGAAACAATTTGTTAAAATTACTGGCCTAATGCACCAGTTAGTAAGATAGAAAAATACCCCAGCCAGATGCCCAAGAGGTATTATGGATGTATATGAAATATATTATAGTGTGCCAAGGAATCACCCAGATAAGATCACACAAAGCCACATAATATATTCTGGTGTTATAAATAGTGAACGGCTTGGTATCATTTCATTTTGTAACAAATTTATGCTAAAATGAATGAATAAATGAATGAATGAATGAATGGATGCATTGATTTATTCATTGCTTTTGTTGACCTGGGTAGTCTGACTGGGCTGTGGTAACCCTTTTTCAGCAGAGGCCCAGGGATACAATATGGACATATAATAACTGAAAGGCAGCTATACTACAGAGGAACTATAATAAATAAAATATGGAGATGTTACATATTAATACATAAATTGGTATACACAGTGAGGTTTCAAATGTCAATTTACAATTTTACATTTATGGGTATGAGAAATATGACAGAGGTGGTGTAGGAGATATGAGTACAAAGCAGAGAGCGATAAGAGTACGAAAACTTAGTTGAAGAAATGAGAGTATATTTGTTAGCTAAAATAGAAAAAAAGTTGTATTGAAGGTGCGGTAGATGTAGATGGTAGTTAGTATAAGATAGAATTTTGCAGGAAGGAAGAACTTATCAGATGTTATGCAGGTACAGCAGAAGTTGCAGTAAGGACAAATGGATGGAATATAGTAGGACATTTAAACTGAAATGTTGTTTAAAGTATATATGGGGTAATGTTGGTCTGTAAGGGCTGAGGTAACTGACAGCATAAGTCAGAGAACTTTTTTCACAAGCTCACACTTACTATACATTTTTGCTAAGGTTAGAATCAGTACTATGTATCAATGCATTCTAATATGTATTCTTTTTTTTTTGCTCCCATTGGACTTTAATATCACCAGCCCCCACTGCCTTACATCCATGCTGGGTCAACTGCCATGTTCCTACCCTCCCACCAGACTTCTTCTGGTGTTGCTGAGATCAGTCATGAGTCTTCAGGGCATCCTAGAGTCTTGGCCATCTGTGCTTCTGTCCAGAATTTTTTTTTGTATTATATGCCCTGCCCTACCATGCTCATTGGTCATGTTCGAGGGCAACTCCCCTCTTGGCTGGGTTGTAGTTAGGCATATATCCATCTACACCACCAGAGTTGCCCCAATACATTCTAATATATATTCTTAACTTAAAAAGAAGACAAAATTGAGATGGAGAAATAAGCTTGCTGACTCATATGTTTGATTAAATACCAGCTTAGGTTTCCCAGTATACACATTACATCATTTTGACACTTAGCCTGGGGTTCCCAGGCCAACAGGCTACATTATTTAGCAAGTTAACACCTGCTCAGGAAGCTACAACAATAAAAGACACTTCACATGTACACTCTAGTAATTATTCCTTAAGTTAAAACAATAGAAAACATGTGCTAGCCCAGACAGACTGACTCCAAGCTCTAGAGATCAAAAGGAACAAAGGATAGATTTGAAATAATTTTAACTTCAAAAGAAAGATTTGAAATGCTTGACTTAGTTTTCCTTACAGCAGATGGCAATGTTGCTGCAATCTTGAAGTTCAACAAATTACAGCATTTTCTTTCATTTAAGAAACAAGCCTGTATTTTACATTTATATTTACAAATGCCAGAATTATGTATCAGATTCTATTTGACTAGGCTGGCAGCCTTCACACATTTCTACTCAATCTTCACATCATCTCCCCCCACCAAAGAACTCAAGCTAGTTTTTCCAGTCACCCTTGAGAAATGCCGCTTGAGAAGGTTAGATCTATCTGAGTGTACCTCAACCCATTCCCTGTCTTGAGTGCCCATCTGCATCGGCATTGATAATCCCACTGCAGTGCTGCACTGACAAATATACTTGCAACCACAGGCTCCATCTTAGCAACTTGGAATTTTGCTGGGTGGCTCTGTTTAACCATATTAGGGGGTTGTGATCTGTCATTACAGTGAATTTTCTTCCATACAGATAAGCTTGAAGTTTCTGCAGTGCCCCCACTATGGCTAGACATTCCTTCTCTACAGCTGCATAGCATTCCTCCCTGGGTTGGAGCCTATGACTGAGATAAGCCACTGGATGTTCTTCCCCCTCTGAAGAAATCTGGCTAAGTACAGCCCCCACCCCATGGTTTGAAGCATCCACTTACACAACAAATTATTTGCTGTAATCTGGACTGGCTAACACAGGGGGTCCTTCCAAAGCTTCTTTAAGCTTTTGGAATGTCTGCTCACATGCTGGGGTCCACACTACATTATCTGGCCTGTTCTTCCTTGTCAGGTCTGTGAGGGGAGCAGCTATGGTACTATAACTGGGGACGAACTTTCTGTAGTACCCTGCTGTCCCTAAGAATGCCCTCACCTGCTTTTTAGTAACAGGTGCAAGCCATGCCTGAATGACTTCCACATTGGCAGGTTCTGGTCTTATCTTACCACTCCCCAATCTATGTCCTATGTAGGAGACCACTGCCATACCCACCTGACATTTGCTTGGCTTAATGGTCAGTTCTGCCCTCTGTAGTCTGCCCAGCACCTCCCTGACATGCTGAAGGTGCTCTGGCCAGGAATGGCTATAGATGACAATATCATCTAGGTAAGCAAGGGCAAACCCTCCTGCTCCTACTAGGATATGATCTACCAGCCTCTGGAAAGTTACTGGGGCATTCTTCATCCCAAAGGGCATCTTTGTGAACTCATACAAGCCAAAAGGAGTCACAAAGGCTGACTTCTCTCTAGCACTGGGAGTCAAGGGTACCTGCCAGTAACCCTTGGTAAGATCAATGGTTGTAAGATACTTAGCCCCACCCAACTGCTCTAGGGCCTCATCTGTCCTAGGCATGGGGTAAGCATTCGACTTTGTGTGGCTATTTAATTTCCTGTAGTCCACACTGAACCTGGTGCTGCCATCCTTCTTTGGCACCAGCACCACTGGGGAGGCCCAGGGACTGTTGGACTCTTGAATCACCCCTAGTTCCAACATCCCCTGTACCTCCTCCCTCAGAGTCTATCTGACACTCTCAGGTACCCTTTAAGGGGCCTGCCTAATAGGCCTTTGGGGTCCTGTATCCACTGGTGCTGTACCAGGTGGGTGCACCCTGGTTTCCCAGTGAACATGTCCCCAAATTCCTGCAACACTGCTTGGATTTCTCGAACCTGGGTAGGAAATAGCTGCTGGGATATTGCTACCCCTTCCACTGAGGTCTCAGCCCAAGCTTCACTGAGGAAATCAGTCCCCAGATCTCCCTCAGACTCCTCCTGCAATACACTGCAAATGCTCAGCACATTTGTCTCCCTATCATGATAAGGTTTCATCATGTTAACATGGTACAATTTGTGCCCCTGCCATCTGCCTAGCAGTTCCACCATGTAGTTAACATCACTTACCTTTCTTACCACCTTGTAGGGACCCTCCCAAGCTGCTTGCAGCTTGTTGTGTCTGACAGGAATGAGAACCATTACCTGCTGCCCCACAGCATACTCTCTAACTCGAGCATTCCTGTCATACCACACCTTTTTCTGTTGTTGGGCTTCTTCCAGGTTCTCCTGGGCCAAGCCCATGAGTTCCCTGAGCCTTGTCTTGAGGTTTAGGACATATGCCACAACAGACTCCTTGTGAGACTCACACTTACCTTCCCACTCATCTCGAATTAAATCTAGAGGACCCCTCACCCTATGCCCATGCAGCAACTCAAAGGGTGAAAAACCTGTGGATTCCTGGGGAACCTCTCTGTAAGCAAACAACAGATGGGGCAAATATTTGTCCCACTCCCTCTTAAACTGATCTGCAAATGCCTGTAGCATGGACTTGATTGTAGAGTTTAACCTCTCAACAAGACCATTAGTCTGGGGATGGCAGGGGGTGGTCTTCATGTGCTTCACCCCACAGGACTTCCACAGACAAGCCAGCATATCTGACATGAATTGGCACCTCTGTCAGACAGTATTTCTTTTGGGAAACCCACCCTGCTGAAAATCTCTAACAAAGCATTTGCTACCTTCTCTGCCTCAATGGAGGACAAAGCCACTGCCTCAGGGTATCATGTAGCATTATCCCCTACCACTAGGATATACTTTTTCCCTGTGGAACTTGGGGTACTCAGAGGACCCACAATATCCATAGCTACTCTCTGAAATGGCTCCTCAATCACAGGCAAAAGCATCAAAGGAGCTCTCACCTTGTCTCCTGTCTTTGCCTACCTTTTGGCACTGCTCACAGGTCCTGCAGTACCCTGTTACATCTCTGGAAATTCCAGAGCAATAGAAGCTCTGCATAATATGCCTCTTTGTACGTTTTATGCCCATATGACCTGCAAAGGGAATATCATGGGCTATGGCTAGAAGCACCAGATGGTAGGCTCTAGGCACTACCAACTGCTGTACTCTCTCACCTTCTAGTCCTCCCTCAGGGGTCCACTCTCTGTATAGTAACCCTTTGTCCCAGTATACAGATTCCCCCTTCCCTTGAGAATCAGGTGCCTCCCTAGCTACCTGCCTCAGGCCTTGCAATGTAGGGTCTGAGAGCTGAGCCTGTCTTAGCTCTGTCTTTGTAACCCTTCCCAGCTCCCCTTCCACAGGAAGTCTGCCATCCTCTGACAGCATTGCCTTACTGTCAGCCTGGGTACTACTACTAACCTCTACCTTTGCAGTTACCCTGTCCAAGGGTCATCAGTACCCACAAGCAGCTGTGGCTCACCTTCAGTCTCACTGCTACAGCGTACCTCACTCCCTGAAGTAACCACCTCACCAGTCCATGCTGCAAGTATGCAGTCTGCTGGGTCTACAACAGGTTACCAGACACACATGCTTGTCTCCTAGCCTGATCGCATGTAACTGCATAAGCACATGGTACTGCCTCATCCAAATCCTTCCCTCTCAGAACATCTCCAGGATGGTAGTTTAGTACCCCTGTTATCTCAAGACAGCCTACTATTGGCATTTTGTCTTTCCCACTTTCTGGTTCCCTCACCTTTGGTTCCCCAACTTGCCTCCATGGACGCCTGTATGCTACATGACCCCACTGGTTGCATTCAAAACATTTAACCCTAGCTCCTGGACGTGTACCTGGACTAGTGGCTTCCCCTGCTACTGGCAGATTCTGTTGTGGCAGTCTGTGCTGCCCACCATGGGTTCCTTTAGACCCATGAGCAATACTAGGGGTCCCCTTCCTGTACAGGGCTGCCCTGCTGGACAGGTATAGGTCTCCCGTCTTCCTCAACTCATCTGAAGTAACACATTGTCTATCAGCTAACCAGATCCTCATGTCCTCAGGCAAAGTGCTAAGGGCTTGTTCCCTCACCAAAAGATCTGCCAGCCTTTCAAAAGTGGTGACCTGACATCCACTCACCCAGTTATGAAAATAAGTGCTCAGTTCAGCAACATAGTCACACACACTTTCATCTGCCTTGTGTCTATGCTCAAGAAACTTTTTCCTATACATTTCAGGTGTTAGCTTAAAACATTCTAAAATACATTTTTTACAGCAGTATAATGAAAACAGACAGCATCAGGCATTTTTGACAAAAAAGTTACAGCTTTCCCATGGAGTAAGGGCGTAGAAACCGTACCTAGAGCCTTTGGTCAACACTATACTGTTTGCATACCCTCTCAAACATATGAATGAAGCTATCAAAATTATCCCCCTCTTTAAATTGCGGAAGAAATTTACTGACTCGTTGTGCTTCTGGGGTCCAGTTACTCCCTTCCCCATTACCTCCATGACTCTGGTGAAGAGTCAGCATTTCCCTCTCATGCCTCATCTGACGCTCCTTTTCTGTGGCATCTATCTCCAAATGCCTGGCCTCCAACTCAAGTCTCTTTAGCTCCAGCTGGATTTTTAAACTGCAGAAAGGTTGAGCTGTCCATTCTCCAAGGATATTGCATCTCCACTGCTGGTCTGATTGTCCTTCACAGAAAGGTTGAGCTGTCCATTCTCCGAGGATATTGTATCTCCACTGCCAGTCTGATTGTCCTCCTGGATGCTTTCTGATGCAGCTGTAACCAAGGCTGCAATCAGGTCTGCCTTAGTCAGGTTTCCATGCACCAGTCCCCTAGCCTGGCACATCTCCACCAGCTGGCTCCTTGTCAGCTTTCCATATTCCTCTGCTGACATGCTGCCTGCTCACCCTGACTAACTAAGCTAACAAAAGAAATAAAACACTTGTGATCTGAACTCTGAGTATTCACTGCATAGCTGTTTTAGAGTACAAAACTCCTTCGGAGATCACTGTACATAAGCTACAGGATTCACTCTACCCACACCACTATAAGCCAAATAGTAGTGGCCAATTAATATGTAATGTGGATATTCCACTAATGCACACCAATTAGTATGTGTAGTGGATCCCACCACTGCAAACCAATTAATATGTGAGGTGGATATCCCAACCACTTCCACCAATTAATATGTGACGCCCGTGCCCTGGCCCAGCAATCAAGGAGCCTCAGTCCTCACCACTAACACCAGAGCTGTCTCATATAGGAGAAAGGATAACAAATACACACAGTAAAGTACAATTTCCCTTAAGTGCACACAGAGATCACAGTCAGTCTGAGGCTGGTTGCTCCCCTGCTCTCCAGGTCCCCAATAAGACTCCCCACTGGTACAGCCATATGGTCCAGATCTCAGCCTAGCTGACAAGCTAACCTCCAGTACCCTCTCTGTCCTCATGTCCCTGCCCAAGTAGCTCACACACACACACACACACACACACACACACACACACACACACACACACACACACACACACACACACACACACTTTGAGATAAGTATTTATACAACTTCACAGACATTCCTGTGAAAGGCTGACACAGATTCTCCAGCTGTGCCCCTATACTCAGACTATATGGTAGTAATTCCTGCCACCACCAGCTAATAATTATCAGCTACCCAAAGGCCCTTAAAATGGTGTCCAGTTATTACTGTGCAATATTATTATCCTATAGTAGTGTAACTTAAGCAATCAAGGCTTATTGGAAGGGCTTAGTACAGGATCACTTATAAGCATGCAATGTATTCTAGATCTTAAATTATCTCTACATAAACCAGCCACAGTTGAAAAGGGTTTAAAAATATTTAATAATAAATACTATAAACACAAGACAATACTACTACACCACAGTGCTATTCAAGAGTTTAGAAATCATGCAGAAACTTAAAATAACTCAGTAGTACAGTTCTGACATAACAGAAAAACACGAAGTCTAATCTTTTCTAATTCCTAGCTATTGCTACAAGAAAACATACTTCTAAAGTAACTTACACATATAGAGCATAGCAGTGCTAAGTTGGATGTCCATGATCAAAATCCTTACAGTCTCTCTCTGAGTAATAGTTTTTAAAATCACTAACAAACATTTTCTGCTGGGCTCTCCCAGATTACATAATTTTTGTCACTTAGGTTTCCCAGTATACACATTACATCATTTTGACACTTAGTCTGGGGTTCCCAGGCCAACAGGCTACATTATTTAGCAAGCCAACACCTGCTCAGGAAGCTACAACAATAAAAGACATTTCATATGTACACTCTAGTAATTATTCCTTAAGTTAAAACAATAGAAAGAATGTGCTAGCCCAGACAGACTGCCTCCGAGCTCTAGAGATCAAAAGGATCAAAGGATAGATTTTAAATAATTTTAACTTCAAATGAAAGATTTGAAATGCTTGACTTAGTTTTCCTTACAGCAGATGGCAATGTTGCTACAGTCTTGAAGTTCAACATTTTACAGTATTTTCTTTCATTTAAGAAACAAGCCTGTATTTTACATTTATATTTACAAATGCCAGAATTATGTATCAAATTCTGTTTGACTAGGCTAGCAGCCTTCACCCATCTCTACCCAATCTTCACACACACACACACACACACACACACACACACACACACACACACACGCACGCACGCACACACACAAAATACACAGTCATTGCATTGAAAGTACACAATATTTTGCACTCCTCATCTTTTGAATTGTGTAATTGTTAGCTGCACTCAGTAAATACAAATGTTAACACAACTTAAATACCTTCCCAAACTTTTTGATCACAACTTCCCTGCAATATGATCATATTATGCTTCTGAAATTCAGCATCCCTACATCTTTGTCTTGAGTATCTCAGCTCTAATTTCTTCTCACTTTTATGTTCTTTCTCCCAAAAACTGCTTGCCAGATTAGTTCTATCTGATTTTCTAGCATTGGCATTCATGTATATTCTATGTAAACTGGTAATGTTGAAGAAACTACAGCAAATCAAATATACACACTTGCCTTCCAAGGCTTAAATATACTACATTACCAACGATGCTCAGGTGTCATGCTCATTTGTGAACATGCCAAATATGTGCTGAACTATATTACATGTGCTGGTATATGTATCACTATAATGTTCTTCTGCTACTCCCTCCATCATTTAGCACTACTAGCAACCCCGACCACTTTAAGACATAATTGAAACAACACCTAATCTCCCATTGGCTATGTACATGTACCAGCACTGACCATAATAAAACCCAATATTCTTAGCCTTCCTACTTCTCCAGCTCATCCTCTCCTTCCTCTTTATCTCACTTGTTGCTCTGACTCCTCATATATGTATTCAGTGATTCCAGCTTACTAAGTCTTAATATGTGCCCTCCAAACACACAAAATCTGTCTATACATCAGCATCTAGCTACTATATCTTCCATTTAATGAGCAGTCCAACAATCTAACCACCACACAAAGGGATGCAAAAAAATAAAGTTTAATGAGGTAAGCGCTTTCACTACATCTGTAGCTTCATCAGACCATTGATAAAAAATGCTAGAAGACTATTTAAACAATCAAACAGTGATGTCAGAAAGCAATAACCATTCAGCATTCACATAAAACAAAACATCCTCTTAAACATACAATACCATAAAAATTCTGTAATAAAAGCTCAAAACCTTTCAGCTCACAAAACATATAAACATTCAATAAAATAGTCTATAAAACATTAAAACTAATGGGACAGCTTCCTACTCCTTAAAATGGGCTTCAAAAACCCTTTGACATTTAAACCAGGAAAAGTGTCAGCTTTAAACTGAATTATCCAGCATAACTCTGCACACTCTGTTCTAGATATAAAGTCCTCCTTCTTGCATTAATAGTCATAACCTCTAAGACTATAAACTTAAACTTATGTTCTGAACCTTTCTCGATAACATGTTTTGCTAACGCACTGTGTTCATCCAGTTTCCTGATATAATTAACGTTTGAGTATCCTCTCCTTAAAACTATGATTTGTTTTACCAACATAATAAGCTTGACAGAGAGAGCACACAGCATAATAAATCATGTGTTCAGTTTTGCAGTCTCCATAAAAATTAAAATCAATATGATGTTTTGTGACAGGACAAGCAATATAACTGGTAGTCCATACATATATACAAGCTGAACAGCCTCTACATGGAAAGGTACCTATACATTCTGAAGTAACATTACTAAGTGTTTTACAATTCTTATAGCACAGCTGGCACTTAAGAGATCTGTTATTCCTGAACACAAACATTGGTCTAGGACATACTATCTAACTAATCTCTTCATTGGCTAGCAACTCCAGCCAATATTTCTGTTGTACCACTAGAGTCCTAGAACAGTACATCCTATTTGGAATTTAAGTATACTCAATCTTTTTATTCTATTGATTTCCTAGATGTCACTATTAGTAAGGAAGGACTAGGTTTTGAAAGTAAGATGTTTAGGAAACAATGTAAAAGGAATAATATATTGCATAAATTGCGTATGCATCCAAGACATCTTCCTAGGAATATTGTCAAGGGAAAGTTGTTGAGAGAGATGCATCTACATATTAATGATTTATTAGCTAGCCAAGCTGTTAGCTGCAGGTGAAAAACAGCTAGTCTCTAGAGGCTATTCTATGTCTGATGTCAAGAGGATGAGTGAGTTTGTGTTGTCACACAGAGATACTGTTGCTAAACCTTATTTTGGTGCACATGTCAGTTCAGATGTTGGTCCTGCTAGACAATGTCAGGATAACCTACGATTAGTTTTTATTTATTCTAGTAGACTTAGTAATGTTGTTACTTCAGAACATATAGGTACCTTTCCATGTAGAGGCTGTTCAGCTGTACATATGTATGGACTACCAGTTATTTTTCTTGTCCTGTCATGAAACATCGTATTGATTTTAATTTTTATGCAGACTTCAAAGCTGAACATGTGATATATTATGTTGAGTGCTCTCTCTGTCAAGCTTACTATGTTGGTAAAACAAATTGTAGTTTTAAGGAGAGGATACTCAAACATGTTAATTATATCAGGAAACTGGATGAACGCAGTGTGTTAGCAAAACAATATCAAGAAAGGTTCAGAACGTAAGTTTAACTTTACAATGTTAGAGGTTATGACTTTTAATGCAAGAGGGGGAAACTTTAAATCTAGAACAGAGTGTGCAGAGTTACGCTGGATAATTCGGTTTAAAGCTGACACTTTTCCTGGTTTAAATGGCAAAGTGTCTTTGAAGCCCATTTTAAGGACTAGGAAGCTGCCCCATTAGTTTTAATGTTTTATAGACTGTATTTTTATACAAGTACTCACTTTTCCTTTGTCCAAGATATTCTGCTGAATAACCATCCTGAAATCCTTTATCAAATTCACATGCTCAATTCTTTCCAAATGTGTCTCCTGTAGCATAGCTATTTGCATTATGCATCTTTTAATATAGTTGACTACTCTTTCTTTTTTGTATATACCTGTGAGACCATTCATATTACAAGATATTATGGGGAGTGTTGCCATTATACTAATAAGTTATTATTCCCATCTGTTATGTATAATAGATTTTTTAATGTCTAGTTTCAGTTTTTGTGTTACATGATACACTAAATGTTTGGCAGGTTGATCTTTAATACAGTTGTTTCATGTCATATCCATTTGAACCTATGCCATGCCTTATAAGACTTTATGTTTTAATGAAAACCCTCAGATAAAACAACACACCCCAGAACACTCCCATAACCTATTAACTTAACACAAACACCCAAAACTATATATTTCTTCAATTAATTAAATTTAACCCTCCTAATAGGAAAAAATGTCACAGATTGACAGCTACACTGACAGGCTTGAACTGATCTATAATGAAGGGAACCCATGCTAACATGAATGGCATAGCCTTTGCTTCTACTTACACTAAGTGCTGCCTGTTTTTGTCTTATGCTTATTCTTCTACTAGATGTGGAAAACAACTTCAGTACTTTCAGAAAACATAGCCACTGAGATAAGAAAGTATTCTAATTTAATGCCCTTTTCAGCGTGTCTCCATAGAAACATAAGAACCAGATATGCAATTGTCTTCAGCTGCAAGCTTATGTTGCACTGTGAAAATTTATTTGCTAAAGGAAAACCTTCCATGCATTCAATGTTCTTTTATTTACTTGTTTCCACTTAAAACGTGTTGTTAGATCGAGCTAGGGGCATTAATCCAATCATTCCCCTATGCAAAAGTAAGAAAATTCATATCAGTTGTACTTATATCATGCTCTTTTATCCATGATTTCTTTTTAAACATTGCAGTGCCTATATTTCTTAAAATTAAACAAGAAGAAAGCAAACAAGGGGCCCCTGTTTAGTATGCCTATTATACACAAAAATAACTGAAAAAGCTTTTCTGTATAACATGCAGTTTATATCATGTTTTATAAAAAAATATGGTTAAGAACAAACATTGTTTTATTTAGTTACCTCCCTCCTTCCTCTTCCCCTCTCCTTAATTTTCTTTCAAATATTAATGACATGAAGTAGGAAACATGCTTTGGAGTCCTCTACAAGTTTAACAAAGTCAAAAAAATTCAGCATTCTCAGGTTTTCTTGTTCCATAATATTTTACAAATGTGATTGATGGTTTTTAATCTCACGCATTCATTATTTCATAAATTTTTGAGTTGCTGGTTCTCTTTCTGTTAATCTCCATCTCCCAACTCCAATCTCTGGTTCATTTCCAGTGAACTCCTGGTTCTTCTAGTTAATGCCTGTGGTTTCTTCTGTCTTCCAAGTGTTTTCCTTTGGAACATTGGAAAATATTTCACTAGTAAGTCTCTCTATGAGTTTTATTATCAGAAGAATAGCAAAAGAATCTTCTGTTTGATAGCTCACTTTTTGTTGTAAAAATGTATATATTTCCTCCTTAGCATGTTCTGCATTAAAATGACTTTGACCCTCCAGAAAAAAATATTCTGAAGATAGCTGGATAGAGCAGCTTGAATCTCACATCTGCTTCTCAACATTCCCTGATTGCTGGAAAAATAACTCCTTTTCTGCCTGGTGTACAGTAAGCAATCATTTTCCATGAACACTCTACTGCCTCCCAATTTTAGTACTTTGTCCTTCTGCCCCAGTTTGCCAGAATCATTTCTTTCTGTTGGTAGGATTGCATCTTTATTTAGAGGTCTTGGTGGCTTTCTTGTGGCTTGGTTTGAAGCACCACATGATGTGCCCTTTCAATTAACAACTCCTGCTGTGGAATACCAGTCCAGGTGCTTCTTTGTGCTTTCCTAAAATTAGTACAGTCTACTCCTTATAGATTCTCTGGTTGTTGTTGTTGTGTCTTTTGGCTTTTTTCCCGGTTAGGGATCGCCACAGCAGAACTCTGGTCTGCTAATGATTGGCAGTAGATTTTTACGTGCCAACTTGCCGGGCCTGACGTACAACCTTCAACGAAGGAACGCCCATTCACGTATGTCATCACACAGAAGACGCTCCAACTGAGAATCGAACAGGCAACGTCTAACTGTGAGGCGACAATGCTACCGCAGCACCACCACCGCAGTACAGCATAAAATCTCAGATTTTCCCTACCCGCTATGTCCTCTAATTATACCATCTTTTGAAACATCACCTCTTGAGCAGTGTCACACTCAGCCAACCTTTTCTCATGTCACCCTTTGATTTTGCAGTTTTATCAGCTCATCTGAATACCTACACACAAAGTTCAAACAATCCAAAAACAGAAGATAATAATGGACACAGCCACGGAATGGATCCCAGAAATTTTATAAAGATGCACACTTGAAACAATAATAAAACAATAAAAGATAAGCACTTTTGTCTTAAACAATTTTCAAACTTCATCATATAAACTATATTACACATACTTACCTCTTATAATAAAATTTTCCCCTATTTTAATAAACTTACAGACTGAGCATCTTCCACAATGCCCCATCCCTGTTCTAGATAATACACTCTGTTTGGAGTTTTAAACTAATTTTTAAGGGTGCAACCTTTCTTATATACCAAGGTCAGTGCCTCACCTACAACATCCCACAAAGTTTTGTCCTCACTCAATAATGTCCAGTTTTTATTAAAAATAATCCTAATATTTGTACTGGCCTTACCATACTCAAGGACAACTCGGTGTGTGGTCCTAAGTTGTTCACCCCATTGATTAGTTCTTGGTCCTGTGTTGTTGCATTAAGTAATGGTATAAATGTTCAGAATATCCTTTAGTTATGATCTCATATATTATTTTGTCAATCAAATAAGCTGGATAAGTTCTATTGAGAAACATCCAGTTCAAGAGTTCACACTCTTCATGGAATTTTGAATCCAATGTCATCACGTGAGCTGTCCTGACCAGTTGGCCCTTCACAACCACTTTCTTTTGATGAAAGGGATGGGAGCTAGAAAAATGTAACAAGCTGTTTGAGTAGGTAGGCTTCTGATGGATCCTAGACAAATACCTCCTATCAGCACTATCCTTACAAAGGAGGACATCCAAACTAGTATGGTTGTACTCACTTGTAAAATTCAAAAAGGTCATAGTCTTATTGATATAATCAATGAAGGATGCAATAGTCCCTTCCTTACTTTTCCAGACAATGAATATGTCATCCAGATAGCATAAGTAAAGATTCATATGCTGGTGGAAGGGACATACCTGTAATGTACTTACATTCTCATTCTAACATTACTATATTGACAAATAAGGAGCCAACTGGTGAGTCCATGGCCACTCCTTATTGTAGAAAATAGTCACCATTAAACCAAATAAAATTATTATATGGACAATCATTTCCAACAACTCTTCATAAAGGTACACTTGATCTTACTCCAACCCTTTTCTATTTAAATAAGCAAAGAACCATGCCACCACTTTCTATTGTGTAGATTCAGCCCTCAGAGCACTGGGAAGACACAAATGAGGTTTGAAATCATTAACACTATTGAATACCAAAACAATCACTGTGTATGGGATATAAACATGGTGTAAGTAGCTATACAATTGCATGCACATGCCCTATGACTGCAGGGAGAAACAATGACAATTGTTAGCTGCTAGATGGGTTGCCAACTGGCTCACTGACTGACCCCACACTGTGAAAGTAGCAGACTCCAAATCCGACTTCAGGCCAGTGACAAGTGGAGTACCGCAGGGTTCAGCCCTGGGTCCTCTCCTATTTGGTATCTACTTCTCTGAAGTACAGGCTAACACAAAAGGTCTTTGGCTAATGAAGTTTGCAGTTGACTGCAAACTAGGAGCCATAATCGAAACTCCTAACGATGTGGACATCCTACAAAAGGGCCTCACTGAGACAGATGCTTGGTGTCAAAGCCATGGACTCAAGCAAAATGCCAAAAAGTGCATTGTCATCCCCTTTGGTAAAAACTCTGTACACATGAAGTACAACATAGGCGGTAGTATACTTAACACCGAAAGTGTGATAAGAGACCTTGGGACACAGGTGGACAGTAGTCTCTCCTTTGATAATCACATTACCACAGTAGTCAGGAAGTCCTTCTACATGGCACACCTCATTACAAAAGGTTTCTCATCCAGAAAAAAAGAGGTCATTGTTCCCCTCTACTCATCACTCATTAGACCCATTATAGAGAACAACGCCCCTTTTGGTATGTACCTCACAAGACATCTACAACAACTGGAAAGGCCGCAGAAATACCACACAAAGAGGATTACCGGCCTCAAACAGATGCCCTATGCAGACCATCTCAAAAAACTCCAGCTTTACTCTGTCTCATATCGCCTACTCAGAGGTGATCTCTGACTAACATACAAAGCTATGTCAAACCCAGAGCTGTTGGACATGCTCCACTTAAAGAAATCCCAGTCCCTCTGAGCTACATGCTCTAGGGACCTAAACCTTGTCACCACAATAAACAGAACATGCCAGAGGGATAGATTCCTGTCCCAGAGACTTCCCATACTCTGGAATAAACTACCTATCTATATCAAACAAAGCTCCTCATTAGCACTCTTCAAGAAAAATCTTGATGATTGGATGGGAAATAGGAAATTCACCTCAGGGATCACCTCTGTGGCTCTGCTCGACAGTGGCACAGGAAAATAATTTTCTTGGGTGGCAAAAGCCAGGGTACCTTTTTGGCTGGGCTTGTATAGGCCCCAGGGCCAATAGCCTAGTACTTAACTATGTATCTATGAACCTATGGTTTGCAAGTGTTACTGATTGCTCTGACTACAGCAACAAGCAATAGTGAACTGATTCTTTTCTCTGAAGTGTGTATATCATACAGAGTAGACAAAATAAAAAGTGTAAGCACCATGAGGGCTATGAGAACAGCCCTAACAACATCAATATCCTTGTATTAAAAGCACACTCTCCATCCTCTGCTTAAAATCTGTCTCAAATGCTGATCAGCTTTATTACACATTGAAGCAAAGATTTAAATAAATGGCCATGACATTGCATTCTGTGATTATGCTGACAATAGAGAAAGATGCTTAGAAAATAAAGTGAAGAAATAGCTGGCAGTGTTGGCAATCTGACATTAATATGGTGTGGGTTATTATTAGTGTAAAGTATTTGTCAATATAACATTGAGCTGGACATGTTCAACCAAATGAGAAAGGAATATTTTCTGGTCCTGCATTGGTGACAAAGAGGGATAAGAAACACAACTGACTGCTTATTGTTATTGCACTGAATTGATGGTTCATATCCAGACAGTGAATTGTCTGATAGGGTTAATGCATATTTTCTGAGCATACGATCAGGTTGTAGCACACAGAGCTCTAAGAAACTTCACAGTCATTATTATAGCCTGATATTTGTTACTACTGACAATTTTTATTTTTGTGTGTGTTCCTCATTTGTGTGTATTTTGGCAACATGCATTTGGTCTGGCACCATTTTGAAGCAGTGAATGAGAATCTATTGCCCAAGGTGCAAACTGAGTAATTTAATTTGGCATGCCAACAGAAATGAGGCTGCAGGGTTAAAATCCAACTTGAAACCACATACTGCTTGGAATGTTTGCAGCATATGTAAAAATGCAGGTTGTGTTTTCTTGTGTGGAATAAAAATTGTTGCATATGTTTTTTGCCTGTGTATTTTCAGAATTGCTCATCAGAGCTCAAACTGGACTCCCAGTTGAAGGAACGCGTGAACAGTGTAATTTCTGTAATCTTCATTAACATAAAAAGTTTTGTCACCGCTGCTCAGTATTACCGATGAGTGAGTGATGTGGACATTCTTTTTATGTGTCTGTGTGGCAGAAGCTGTAAATGCAGTGACTTTAGCCATATGACAGAGTTTCTCTGGGGTTCAAATCCATATAGTGTGAAGGGAATGCATAAATTAATACTCCAAATTTATGACTTACTTTCATCAGAAATTCATATGCTTTTTTTCTATTTCTTGCCTTGTGCAGTTGCTTGCTGCTGAGCAACACAAAATCAAGCTTACCTGCTTAAGGAAAAAAAATGAAACATTTTATTTGGGCAGCCTTCTGTAGTACAATTAGTCTTAGTGGCAATGCGCAGACATCACCACTCTGGTCAGTACTGTCTGCAGAACATGTACCTCTTGTGGAACTATTTCTGTTGTATCCACTTGTGTGTCTTTTGAGCTTGTACTACAATAATATACTGTACTTACAGCAAATTTGTTTTATTTTTCTTGTTTGATGTTCACCAAAAACATTTTTAAAAGTTTTTTTTATACGGTTCAATTATATGTTTGACTATCTGAACAGTTTTATCTGAGCTACTCTAGGTCCCAATTAGTTTGGATAATCAACTCTCTACCTTATTTTAAGAAATGTCTCAATGATGCTTTGATAAATACATTTTCTAAGTAGCATATCTCATTAATGATTTAGTTATGAAACACAGTTGAATGTGTGTGTAATTGTTTAAGAAGGATAATTATGACAATGAATTAAAAATGCACTTGCATATCTATGATAGACAGAATACTTCAGTTAAAATCATCTTCTCTCCTCATATAGTTCAGCTTCATGTTTAGGATAGTATGTGTAGTGAAGTATGTGTGCATCATACCCCAGTCTGTATTAATCAGCTCATGAAAGGCTATCCATCTGACATACATTTACAACCATTAATGCTGCCTGTTTCATGGGAATGCTTTTCAAGGGACTACCTAAAATCACACAAATACATGCTATCTCAAGTATATGTCCAGGCTTATTGAATGGAGTTTATCTGTAATGAACATAGTTGAAGAGGAGTTATCCTGTAGCAATGACAAATAATTACCTTGAGTGAAATTTATGCATTATTTGTTTATTAGGTTTGATTCCTACATTGATTAAGTAACTTTTTGCAGTGTGTAATTCCAGAAAGTTATGTGCCAAGTCATCCTATGTAACTTCCAAAACACCTAGGATAACAAGCCAAGCCATTAAGCCTGTCAGTATTGACCATCTGAAAAAATCTGAATAGGTTGAGCATCATACATGGCAAATCTCACTGCCATGTTTCAAACCTTTTATTGTCGTTTGATAAAATACTTTTCTCTTTGTTTGCAAATGTCTTTCTGTGCTTTTTATCGCATAAATACAGTTGGCATGGTTGTGTGTGTGTGTTTGCACACTAGTGTTAAACCTCAGATTGGAATTTGGTGCCATTTCAGCCTTAGAGTTGCTGCTTGACATCTGCAGGCATGGCTGGTGTGGGAGATAATGGTGCTAAATTTAGACCACAGAGGTGGGGTGTTGAGGAGTCCAGGATTTTTATGGCACTCCTTGTGAAACACTACAGCCATAGGCTACCTCAGGGGGACTGTACTGGGTCTCAGCATAAAGCTGAGGCTTGGAACAGATTATCCAAGGTCATCTGCAGTGCAGCTGGGACCCCACACACTGGAGAGAATTGTCATCACCACTAAAGTGATCTGGAATGGTGCAAGAAGCACCTCCTTATCTAAAAGGCAGAATGAGTTTAGAACTGCTGACATCCTTCAGCTGTGTATGTATACTGACCCATCAGCATTACATGATTTATAATGCAGAAAACAGTCAAAACTGTTATTCAGTATGCTTTTATGCCTCTTATTCTCTTTTTCTATACTGTACAGGTGCTGGAGACTTTGCAGCGAACAGGGAGGTGCACCAAGAGAGGTTAACTTGTCCCAGAAAGGCATAGGGTACGTATGCATCAGGTCTTACTGTAGGCCTAATAAGTATTTTAATTGTATGCAATATGGCAAAACTGTAATAAATAGTTGCATTTATGATATCAGCAGTGCAACTGATTAATGTTCCAACAAAGTAAGACCATCTCATCATACCTGGATGTGACAAATGTGTATAGACTGGATAATCCTAACTGTTTTTTTCCTGAAATTCTATAGTCATGTGATATGCCATGTATCTAATTTTTGTTTTGTTTCACCCCCCCTTTTTATTTTAATTTTTTGGGGGTATATTTTATATACCTCAAATATTTTCTGTTGTCATACATTTCTGCTTACAAAAACTGTCATGCAGCACAGAGAGGTAGACCAACCATTGCAGATGTGCACAGCACATCTCCACATGTTGCAACACTGACACCCAGCACTTCAGGGTTCCAAGCTGTGAATGCTGCCTCCACAACCCCTGCCCTACCTGCCCCATCTGTATCAGGTAGCTCTGTCCGTGCAGTTGGTGCACTGGTACCCTCTGGGAGTAGTATTAATGGAGGTGGTGATTTTGTCACCTGCCAACAGCTGACAGGGCTAGTGGAGGATATAATGGAAAGGGGCCTTGGTGACCGAATCAGCTGTGTAGAAAAGATGCTTCATCACATAACTAAGACAATGCCAAGTTAAGAACTGATACAAGAAACTGAGACAGAAGACAGTTATGACATTTCTCAGGATGAGGAACTAGATTCTCAATGTTCTCAGGCTTGACGTGGGTGTGCCTATGATATCCCCTACCTATCCCCAACCATGGTGTCCCCAACCCTTTTGTGTCCATCACCATCCTTGACTGTTTTGTTTGTCCTGTATGTATGCATAGGCATCCTTACCTAACCTTTCTACCTGATACTCACATTCCTAAGCACTTCCCCAACATCCTCTCTCTCTTTGAAAGTTTTAAGAAAGTAAAAAATGGATGCCTGTCCTACAAAAAAATAACTACCCATACATAGCTCTCCACTTCACTCATGTGTCTTCTTGACACACATGATTTGGTACAATTGGCTGTACAACATTATTCTGTTATTGCCACCTTCCCTATGGTTCTCTGCCACTACCTTCCTACAAATTCTTCTATTCTTTCCCCTGCATCTTCCCCTCTGCCCCCCCCCCACACACACATTTTACCACTTTCCTATCCATCTCTTTTTCTTATGTTTAATCTGGTCAGAAAATAGAATCACACACAACAAACACATATAGTCAGAAAAGGCCAATAAGGAAGCATTCACTTTTTCAGTCAGCATTTGCTCGGCTATTGGTATTGCACACCAGTGCTGACTGATGGTTCATGCCCTATGGCAAAATCTGGTCAGTTGTTGCCATCATGTGCAGTAGTCCAGTTCTCCTCACATGAAGATGCTTAAACATACTGTACTATCATAATAGAGAGTAAAGGCAGAGTAAAAGAAATAATTTACAACAGCTAGCATCACAGTTCTTTGACTATTGGATGTAGCCAAGTGCAATATCCTCTATGAAATGTTGACATAAATCAGCTGTCTGAAGATTCATTTTTGACCATAACATCAAGGTTATGATTCCATATGTGTGACACATGTATGTCACATTATTTTTTGCTGTGATGTTTGTACTTCTGTGATATGTTTCATGACACATATTTTACTTTTTATCCATTTAAGCATTTGCCAAAACATCTGTGAGCATAAGGAAGATTTAGTAATCCAGCCTTATTCTACTCTTGCCTTTATCAGGTTTTGCCTCTCTTACAGCTTCTTGAACCTCAGAGCCATCAGATACTGATACACAGCAGGACAGGTGAATACTGAGGACACACCATAAAAATGTGTATTAATGACTGATAATGCCACCCTTTTGTATGTGCCTATATATCTGTCAATATCATCACTCCTTCTCTCTCACCCCTTTGTAGAGTTGACTATTCATTAGGCTGATGGATGTAAATGTTATGTTATGGCAATTTCTGTCTACTATTGCTTTGCTGAAGAATAAAACTTCACCTTCCATTGTCTGAATAGGTTATCACTGATCTTTCAATGCTGTGATTTTGAAATATGTAAAGAAGGATTCCCTTGGTAGGGTGTAGAGATAATGATCAAGTTTGTAAACTTAATTTTTCAAAGTCAGACCCTTCTCCCAGCATCATCTTCACTGCAAAACAAAACTGATATAATCATCTATGAAGTGCACCTTCACACTATAAAAGTCAAACTTCTGCTGTGGTGCTTGTGCTAAGTGCTGATTTCCTTAGATTGCATAGTTAGGTAGGTAGGTAGGTAGGTAGGTAGGTAGGTAGGGAGTTCTAATCTCAGAGCAATCACATTGTATTTGTGCAGTTGTGTAAATATGACCTTAATTATGATTGATCTCAATCCAGTAGTAGCCTGGAGTTAATTTTATACTGCTGGGTGAGTCCACTTCAGTGTCAGACCCTTCTCCCAACATGTTGTCTCTGCAACACAACACTGGTGTCATCCTCTCTAAAGTGTAGTCTCTCACTAAAAAGGTCAGACTTCTATAGTGGCTGTTATGTTAAATACTGTGTCCTGTAGATTGTAGCAGTAGGGAGTTCTAATCTCAAAGAAGTCAACTTGTGTGCATGTATGTCTGTATGGAGTTGTGTAAGTATGACCTGACCTACTCCTGGCCTCAATAAAATAGTAACCTGGAGTTAATTTTACATTGCAGGGTGAGTCCACATCAATGTCTGACCCTTCTCCCAATATCATCTTCTCTGCAACACAATACTGATGTCAACCTCTATAAAGTACACTATCACACTATACAAATCAGATTTCTCCACTTGTGATTTTGTTAAGCATTGTGTTCTCTAGGTTGTATAACTACATAGGTAGGGGGTTTAATCTCATAACAATCAACTTATGTGTGTGATGGTGGGTTCATAGCATTGTTGGAAAATTAGTTCAACAGTGATGTTCCTTTGACTCCCACTCATGAGGAACACTTACATCATCAAATCAATCCTACATCCCATTTTCATGCTTTCCACAAATGCATGCTGTCGTCAACAGACTGATGAGGTCATCATTTCAATAATGCATTTTCACGCAACAAAAGTCAGACGTTTCCTGTATTGCATGTGTATAATACACTTGTGTGTAGATTGTGTCAGTCAATAGGTAGGGAGTTTGAATACTGCAGTGAGACTCTCCTGACTGTGTCTATGTGCGCGAACGTAAATGGATGCAGGAGTGTCTTATACCTCTTAGTACTGACAACATTTAGAATCCTATATAGCTTTCAATGTCATTTTTGCACACACATCTCCTTAGTGACACAGCTGATGTCAAGTTTTTCAAGATGCAGTATGGCTCACATGCAGTCAGACTTCTCCAGCGGCATGTGCGTATAATACAGTTGTGTGTAAACTGTTTCAGTCCATAGGTAGGGAGTTTGAATACAGGAATGGCAGTCATTGAGTGTGTGTATCTTCCTCTTACTGTCCAGAATAGGCTGCAGATATATATATATATATATATATATGAGGTATATCTATAGACCGTGCTGTGTGACCACTTTTTAGTGTAAACTTGAAGGAAATACACAGTGGTGATGTCATCCATTGAAATGTGCAGTGTCACAACTGTGAAATAAATCTTTAGTTGTGCTTGTATTTCAGCAAACCTTCAGTAGCCTGTGATATAGCTATATAGTTCAAATCCTGATGTCACTGCTTACAGTCAGTGTACATGTTGTTAACAGTGTTGTCGCCCACATGTGGCATGTTCATGTGTAGATGTTGTTTCCTGTTACAAGAGTTTTTTCTACATTTACTTTGGAAAGGCTGCATTGAAAACTGATGCTGCCATTTGAATAGATTGTCATTCCATAACAGTTGTAGTGAGACACCTCCTCAGGATTGAAGGCATGAGATGATGTAATGTATGTTCTTGCCCAAGTAAGGCATGTTTTCCAATATGGAATCATATCCACATTGAACATAATTGCTGTTCTACTTTCACAGTGACAACAGCAGGGGCTACAGGTGTGTTTGGGTATACCGTGCATCAGGTAATGTTGTTTGACATACAGCAAGATTCTGTCTAAGTAATTACAGGTACACATATTCCTTGATTCATACACATGATGTAATGCTTTCATATAACCACACATATGACAAATGGTGATACACTTATACTATGGCAAATTCATTGATCCTGTTATGGTGCTGATTTTTCTTAATGCTCAGGCAATTGTTCTGAGCCAGCAGTGAGTAAGTATAAGCACTTGTGTCCATAACTGTTCTTCAGAAAAGATATCCTCCACAATTATACTTTTTTACGTATAGAGTGGCAGAGGCCTCCCCTATCCATTTTAATAGGTGGAGTTGAACAGTCGTGATAACAGTTCTACTGTGGCACATGTGATTAATAGACATATTGCTAGTTGGGAGAGTTGCATAGCTTGATGTTCATTTCTAGCATAAGGATTCCTTTTGTGTGAACATACTGACATTACACCAGCCATTACATTAAATCAGTCTCATTCCTTGATATGTTGCACAAACACATGTAAACATAGCTTTGGGTTTCATGGCAGAAGATATCTGTTCAGCCAATGTCATGGTGAGAGTGTTACTGTTGCACATGCATTGAGTACGGTGGTGTACGTGAGTGTTCTTGGTTGGTATGTGTACAAACATACAGAGAAACCTTCCTTGACCATGGAACATTGATATAGGACTGATCACAGTGGTGTGCATATGACCGTATTCATTTAATTGTCATCTATCTGACATGCTAATATGCCATTCATTATCTTTTTATCATTATTATTATCTTAATTCACACATTAATTTAATTTGCTTGTGACAGTATCCATGGCTACCTCCTGTGGCACATGCCAACAATACACAGCTCTGGTGAATACATTGCATCATAGAGTGCTATTTGCATCTGTTCTTATCTGTCAGCACAATAACTGTGTCAGTCCAAAGTGCCTTACACAAGGGTATTGTGAATGTCAAATTCTGCTCCCACATTTGTAACACAACATACACCTACATATGGGAAGCATAACCATCAGACTATTGAAGGGCATAATTCACTTCAAATGTGATCCTCCTTGTACATGCATTAGGCCTATTTGTGTGACATGCACAGTTAATACACAGGTCAGTGGTAACATTGTTAGGATAAGTTTGATTCTTGCAAAAGGAGATTGTGGCTTCTAAGCCACTCCTATTTTCCAGCATGTTATATTGATGAAATGCACACTATGCAAATGTACCATAATGTATGTACTGACCTTGCAAACTATTATCTCAACTCAGCATGTTAATGACATTCGTATGTCATGTAATCCCCCTGTTACAATGTTAATTTGTGTAACTGTCTCATCCTATAATATCACGTCTGCTTCTATTTACCTACATTTGTTCAGGAAGTGGGCCCACTATTGATTATTATGACTGTAGATGGGTTATATGTAGTAATTACACTTTTGCATTCTGTTATGGATGTATTAATTTTGTTTTGAAGCCCTTGTGGATATAGGGATATGGGTTAGGCCTGGGGTGGGTCCTAGGTAGGATCAATATTACTGTTGCAGATCTTAACCAAATTTATTATAATTTTGTATTTTTTTGAGCTTGCATCCTTTATAAAAAAAAATTCATTTTGGATGTATTCTATAATTTGGATGCTGATATCACTATGATCCAAGAGATACATATGTTGTTCATAGGTTCATAGGTTCATAGATTGTAAAGTCAGTGATCACTCAGCAAAAAGTGGTAAACCTCTATTGTAATAGCAAGTAATTTTTAAGAATAAGCTAGATGTTGCTTTTCTGATCAAGACATCAGTGAGTGGCCTAATGTATTGCATCACATGATAACATGCATGACAAATTTTGCCTTATTTTCATTAGACTCCCATAGGTTCATAGATTAGTACTAAGCTAACTGCCCTTGCGAGCCATTTTAAGCCTAGCCAGTAATGCCTTGTGAGACTCAAACCCTGCACCTTGTGTTTGTAAGGCAAACACCTTAACCATTAGGCCACCCTCCCTCATTTAGACAAGTCATTCTTCCTTCTCAGTACATCTGCTCCTTGTCCAAACCAGCATGACTTCTTGGCTTCCATCACTTGACTTTCAAATAAGTTTATGAATCTCTATTTTATTACAGTGGGGGACTGAAGCAAATTATAAATGAGGTGAAAGACAGGAAACAGTGCGAAAACCTTGAACTTGAATATTTCCAGGGTGATTACAGACATAATGGAAGCTTATAGTTTAACTGATCCTTAATGCTTTCTTTCTCCAAATAGCTTAGTTTTCTTACTGCTCTGACACTCATAAATCATTGGCTATAATAGATTTTTTCTTAATTTTGCATTTTAGTCACATTATAATTGAATTTAATACCCAGCCAAGATAGTTTTCAGATTGCTCCAAGCTACGGTTCTAATTTGCCCTTAGTAAACTTTTAAATTCAATTAGCAAAGATTCAAACTGGGACTTGAATTCTAATGTTTCAGCAAATGTTAACACTATAGTATTTGCGAATGACTGTTTTATATATATATATATATATATATATATATATATATATATATATATATATATATATATATATATTTTTTTTTTTTTTTTTTTTATTAACTGAGATATCTGCTTCCCACCAAAACCTTAATATTCAATGAACTTCATTAAAAGCTGGGCTACATGATTACTTTATATCACAGGCACTATTCTTAGAAAAGTATAGAAATGAAACACATTTGCAGCTTAAAAATAAAATAACAGTAATTGAGCCTTAACATATGAAAAAACAGCTGAAAAAATTACAGCCAGAATTAAATGGAGATCTGGCTAGAAATCAGTCCTGTGCAGGCCAGAATAGCATGCAAATTTTTAGAATGAGCCCGGATGCCATCTAAATTCCTAGAGTTAGTAATTCCAATACACAAACAGCCCACTAGTAATCAAACTTTAAGCACTGATGACAAAGTAATACATGATGCTAGTACTATTTTACAAACATTTTTGGATTTGTTTTGAAATGTATGCAGCCCTACCGATACTTCTTCCCCATGAAACTGATATTCAATCATATTTAAAAACTGCAATCTGTATCATTTGTATCAGCTGAACATTGTGATTTGCAATTTGCTACACTGTGATTATAAGAGGTATTGGATAGTATTAGGTACTAAAACTCCATAAGTTCCCTATAGCTGATGATTTCTGTCATGACTTTTACAAAACAATTACATAAACTGCTTAAACTTATGTACCTATATCCATAAGGGAGTCATTTCCAATGAATAGCTCAATCAGTCAAAAACTATTTTTCTACATAAACTAAATATGCATCCCTAAAAACTAAGCTAATATAATGCTATAGCTATTTTTAATCTAGAGTGATTATGCCATATACAAATCTTAGATCAGACAATCAGATTAGACTTTCTCTCCTGAATGAATTACATTTATTTAAAAGCTCATTTTTGGGTTGGAAGATACTCCTAAGGCTTTTGTGTAAATTTCAGATTTCTGTTAATGTGCTACAGAAGCTACATTTTCTCATCTCACTTGCCTGCTTGATAATCATTCTATATTCAAATCTTTCAGTTTGTATCATTTGAAATAGTGCCTTACTGTAGTCAACTGCAATAAAAATGCTGCTAGCTAAGGCTGTCCACTTTCCTCCTATTTGTTTAATTCATATGTTGAGCCCAAACTTCATTTTTTCAACCTCTTCTGTTCAATATCATATCGTTAGTAGAATAAACCTTCCATTTATACCTTTTGCTGATGATGGTAGCATCTACTTTAATAGAACTTCCAGACTGATGGTCCAAAGCATATCTATTATTAACAGTTTTCTACTTTCTGAAATGATTCCCTTAATAACAGAAAAATAATTCTATTTCCTCTGTTTAATTACTATTGCCATGTCAATTTATTTGGGATTAAGGTGTCTACCCCCACCCCCACCCCTGTGAATTGGGTCTATATTACATTACTGAAGTTACAAAACTTCGAATCTGTTATGCTTGACACCATATAATCGATGACTTGAAACATCAAAAATGTAATAAAACACAACCTACAAAAACAAACCATTTAAAAGCTCTAAGCAGGGGGGCAAGCCCCCCTGCACCCCCCACATGGGGGGTTGCGCCCACCACACCCCTTGTTACTTAAATATACCAACTCTGAGATTGCACTACAGTGCAGAAAAGGGAAATCTTCCCTTTCGGTGCTGTACAGAGATCTTCATTAAAAAATTTGAAGTTTCACAACTTCGATCATATGGTATTGACCATATCAGATTCGAAGTTTTGAAACTTTGATCTTCTGATATAGACCCTATGAATTACATATTTTCAGAATAATCTTAACTATAAAACACTAAAAGTATTTGTAAGACTTGGTCGTTAATTCACCAAGATTTAACAAAATGGAAACCCTTAAGATTTTCTCTGTTTTCTAAAATTTCAATAATTGGAATGACTTTCTTTTTTACAAACTCCTCTTACTCCCATTACCACAATAATTATTTTATCTATAAATAAGGAAATTTCAGACTTCATCTGATTATCTAAATTAAGGTAGCGTGTAGCAAATTAATTGCTCCAAGAGCCTGTTGTTGTCTAAAGTATCTACATTTTCACTGGTATTTCTTTTTTTATTTCAAGACATTCAACAAGTTTCTATTGTGTTTATACTAGAAGTATTATTCATGCCTAGTCTCCAACATTATGGAAAAAAATCTACACTATGGTGTATTTTTCTGGGTATACCTTTTGTGTTAAAATACTATATTGGTACAATTAACTAAAACTTTTCAATGTTTTTTTTGTAAAATGACCCTGTTCCAAATTTACATTTTGCCCAACCAATATTGAACAATCCTAATATTTTAATAGGTAGTTCTATAATGCCAACATTTGACTTTCCTCTTTTGAGATTCTTTTTGATATCTGATTTCTTTTTCAAACATGTTATAGCAGCATATGACATTTGTGAAATCTGTCTCCTCTCAGAAAGCCATTTTATTAATGTTAACATTATCTGGATAACTTTGAAAGTTTTTTTTGTCTTTGAAATAGTAATTACTATTTCCCAAACCAGTTGCATCTACATATAAGTTATTATTGGATGTAAAATGTACAACTCAGACCTTTCCTTCAGCTTATTGGTCTGATTAGGATTTTTCACCAAAAAATATGATCAGACTTATGGGCAATGCTAGTTTCCATCTCTTAAATAAGCTTTATTTTATAGATTCATAGATTCACAGATGCATAGACTGATACTAAGCTAACAACCCAGGAAGGGCTTTTTAAGCCTAGCCAAGTTTCCCGAAAAAATACTGACATCCTTTATACAAATAGGACATTGTGGGCCAGGCATTTATAAGCTACCTCTGGCTATAAGGGACATGGGTGCCAGGCCTGATGTAAATGTCCTATTCCCTGTCCACTGGTCTACATTGCACTTAAATTGGGTAATAGACAAATTCAGCTTCACATGGATGGGAAGGCTGTTCCATAGGAGGGGCAGTTTCTGAAACACATATCTATCACTCAAGTATGTCCTGTTTAAATCACAGGCAAAATTTAGATCCTTAGACCTTCTATTTCTGGTACTGTTTGACAAATGTACAGGAGATTCATAAGTGTGGGGTTTGTGGTTGCCTTGTAAGCCAGGCATAAATCAGCCCTTAGCAATCTATAGGAGACGGAGTAGAGGGATAGGGCTTTAAGGCGCTCTGCATAAGGCAGGGTTGTTATGCCTTGTATTCTTTTTGTAAGGAACCTCTAAGTTTGCTCTAGTTGCTGAATATGCCAGGTCAGGTACATACTGATGGGAGCAATGTACTATATAATTGCTCTGATAAGGGCAGAGTAAAGTAGGATAATGACCTCTTTGGACCTAGATGCTATGCCTTTACTTAAAAGTTGTGCAACATAAAAGGATTTTCTGACCACTGTGGCCATGTGGTAGCCAAAGGTAAGGCTACTGTCTATGTGACTATCTGAATCCCTGACCATGGGGTTGGCTCTTAGGGGCATATTATCAACATGGTAATTAGCTGGGATGGTTGACTTCCCAAAGGGTATAATTATGTATTTCTTAGTACTGAATTTAAGACCATGGCTTTGGCACCCTTTGTTAGTTAGAGATAGGCCTAGTTGAAGAATGCTAGTGTCTGCAGGGGAGTCAATGATAACCCCTGTCTTGCAATCATCTGCAAATGTAGTCAGCCATAAACCTTCAGTGTTTGTTTCCACTTCAGAGAAACAGATGCCAAAAAAGAGCAGGCACAGTACTGAACCCTGGGGAGCTCAGTTAGTGACTGGCCTCTTGGTGGAGGTGGCCTTATCTATTTTGACCTCCTGGGTCTTATCAGTGAGCCAGTTAGCTATCCAGTGGGTAATAAATGGGTTTATACCTAATCTAGTGAGCTTGTCTATAATGCCTGAGCAAGGTTTTGTATCAAAAGCCTTAGCCAGTCAAGGTAAGCTGTCGCACAGTCTTGCCCTCATCCATTGCTTAGGTGACCCTTGCAAAGAAGTCCACTAGATTTAATCGGCATGACCTTCCTTTAACAAAGCCAAACTGTGATGGGTCCAGTGTTTGCAGGTTAATGTTCTCATTTATCATGTCCATGATGATTCTTTCCATGGCCTTAAATATGAGGCTGGTCAGACTTATGGGCCTGTAGTTACCTGGATCAGTGGTTGGACTTCCATTGTGTAGGGTAATGTCTGTAGCCATCTTCCACTCCTTGGGCACAAAACCTGACTGTAGGCTCCAGTTAAAAAGTAATTCAAGTGGACCAAGCAGGTCAAGTTTCATACTATTTAGTAAGTATCTTAGGATGTTATCATGGACCATCCTAAGATGTAGTGCTTTTGGCCTTGGAAAGTCCATTGAAGACCTGCTTCCTAGTAATGGTTGGGGGGATTAGAGTATGTGATATTTCCTTTGTAGTATCGTGGGGAGTTGGGAGAGAAATTTGAGCTGGACCTGGCAGCCAAATGGTTGGCAATGGCCTCTGGTTCAGTGCAGGTGATGCCATTTGCAATAAGTACTGAACATTGTTATGTATTTCCCTTGAGGTTATGGACATATCTGTAGAAAGTTTTGTGGTTGTCTTTGCCTGAGAAGCTATTTTTTCTTCAAAGTAAGCCTTTGAAGTATTAATTAACTCTCTTAACTGCCTGTTTAGATTGGTCAGGGGAGTTTTAGTGTTTTGGGCTTTGTTCCTTCTACGCTTGGCAAGATTTTTTTTTCTTTTGTTGTATAACTGATAGATATTGTGATTCTAGCAGGTGGCTTCTCTTATGAATTTGCTTATTCTTAATATGAGTGGGCACAGCTCACTCTCTACAGCTAATAATATGGATGTTTGTACCCCTAGTAGGAGAATGGACTAACTGTTCCAGGACGTTGGTATTAATGAAGTTTAGGAATTGCTGGGCTTGTGCATTAGCAGTGGTATAGGACTTCCAATCTATAGTGGAGTAGTTGAGATCCCCCGTGAAGACTGTATTTTGTAGAACAGTGAGGGACTCTAGTATACTGAGCTAGGTAGTATGAGTTTCCTGGACATGGTGGGGGATGTGTAGGTTGCAAGGATATGGTATGAGACCCTTTTTATGGTGAGTGCACATGTTTGAGTTCCAGTGAGTCATATGCTTTAATTAGTCTGGAATTGAGGTTGTTTTTAATATAGACTGAGATTTCTCCAACTTTCTTTCCCTTGTCTTCAGTAACTGGTCTAAAGATGTGAAAGGCATTATAACTTTGCACTGCTGGGGTACTCTTCATGAATTTAAACCATGTCTCTATTGCTACACAGATGTCTACACTCTTGATGGAGTGGAAGGCTTGCAAGGAGGGGAGTTTCTTGTTAAAACTTTGAGCACTGAGCAGCACTGCCTTCAGATATTCCTTCATAGGTACAGTTAAGTCAGGAGATTTATCAGTTTGAAATTGCCTAAAAAAGCCACTATGGGGGTGGAAAAGGTCTTTCCCAATATCCGAAAGCTTAGAGGGATAAGTACAGAATATCCCTGGCAAAGCAGTATGGTATGTTAACCATTTCCTCCCAGGCCATCAAATATTGTACCCCCCTTGGACTGATACCAGAAGCTAAGCCAACTGTTAAAATCAATCATTTTCTGCTGGTAAAGTAACATCATAATTGGTGAAGGTAGTATGCTGTTCAGTGCTTGGCTCATACCTGCCTGAGATGCTTAATCAGTGAGCTTAATCATGTCTTTCTTCATATAGTCAAGGGAGGTTTGTCTCAGGTCATTAAAACCCACATGGATTGTGAGAGTCATACTGGTACTTGTGGTTCAATGGCTTGAGTGCCTGTGTGACTTAACAGATCCTAGCCCCAAAAAGACAGCTAACCGTGACATTCTCCTTACTCAGTTTGGTGAGGGGGACATTGGTATGCTTCACTATAAAATCACTAATGACCAAGAAATTTGGTTGTCTACTGGTTTTCTTTAAGAGCTTAGCAGTAGAGGCACTGGATACAATGTTACTATGTATAGCTTTGGGTGGTGATTTAGCAGAGTGTTTACATGGTGGCTGAGGAACCTTTTTTTGATTTTGCTGTGCAGGAGGTCTTTGTGTTTTAGGAAGGTTATCTGTAAGTGCCTCAGCGTAAGTAGTTTTATGTGTAGGGTCTTTACCCTGTGCAGTAGGTTTGATTGTATGACAGTTTTGCCTCAAGTGTTAAAGTGTATTTACACCTCTTGCATACTTTATCTGTTTTATTAAGAATAAGTGGGCTGTTAGTGTACATGAGACAATTACTTCAATGTCTCAGAACACACATTTAAACCCCACTGGCCATAGAGAGAACCAGGAAGTGCATATCCATGGCTGCTGATCTACTAGAGAGGACATATGGAGACAGCCACCCGGAACTGTTAAAACAATGGCAACAATTAAATCTTGATTTAAGCAATCAATACATGAGACTTCTCATTAATTACTTTACACCTATTGAGAATGACCTTACCACCAAAGTAGATACTCTGTATAGAGATCTATGTGACCGCTTCAAGGGTGAGGTGTATGAGAAAAAAATTGACTCCATGTATATGCAAGTAATAGCTTACAGCGATAAATTACAACAGCTAAAGTATAAAAAATAACAGAGGGATTATCAAGATTTTCTATCTGGTCAGGTCTTTGTGTGGCCGAAGACAAATTTTCAACGTAATAATAATACACATGTATTAGATCGCTCCCCAGATATTGAAAGTGATCCACTAACTTCTGCAGCTACTGTCTCTTTAAGTTCTTTGGGGACAGCGATGGAAAGCAGGACTGAAGCGGATGTTACATCAGCAGGTAATAGCAAGACGACTGAAGCAGTGTCAACACCAGACACTCCTCCACCTAACCAACAAGCTTTGGGAGAGCAGTTCTCTTTCAACAAGTTTGGCGCCAACCCTAAGAGAGTATCAGGCAAAACTGACAATGTTTTTTTACCGCTCCCAATGCAATATCGCATCAGACAACAAGCGAGGTCCAGCAGCCGAGGGAGACGGAAAAGGAAGTTTTCGGGCGAGACCATGGAGGTAAGGAGAAAGAACAGAAACTAAGTACACTTATATTTAATCTTTCTAGCTATACGCTCAGTCCCAGTGAGGTGACTTTATTAGACAGGGGCCTCTCTTTCATTCCTGCACAAAGAAGTAACCTCACCGAGGTTTTGACTGACTTACGCCTCTTTGCTAGGAATTTGTCCTTGAAATTACTATTTGACAAAACAAGTGAGACTGACTTGGGAAATCAATTCAAACGCAAAAGTACTTTTGTACCAGCTCTTCCTTATAATGTGGACTGTTTTGTTTCGGTATGTGAACAAGACTTTTATCAATATTTTTCTAATGCTACCTTTAGGAATTTATATCATAATTTAGATGCTAATGAATGGCTTTCTCTTCATGATTTATCTAGTAATACTGATTTAACCATACAGCCAGCTGACAAAGGGGGAGGTATAGTGATATTAGATGCTCCTATGTACAATGAGATGATGTTGGATATGTTAAGTGATAATAATACCTAAAGAATGATAATACATGATGCGGTTATTGATATCACAAGGAGTGTTCATGACATACTGTACGATCTTTTGATGTGTAGACAAATTAACAGTGAGTTCTATGATTATCTCTTGATTGAGTTTCCAATGATACCACTAATTAAAGGCCTTCCAAAAATACACAAAGGTGTTACTCCCCCACCTTTACGACTAATAGTGTCAGGGGCTGGATGGGTCACTGAACATATCTCACATTACTTGGAATCAGTCCTAGGACCTTTAGCAAGGAGTGTTCCAACTATTTTGAAGGATACTTATCAGTTATTGGATGATCTAGATAATCTAATGAAGACTAATAAGTTATCCCCCTCAGTTATTTTAGCTTCCTTAGATTTTAAGAGCTTATTTACTGTGATTCCTAATGATTATGGAATAGAAGCTATCAGGGAGACTCTACTCAGTTTAGGTGCATTAGATAATAATACACAGCTGGTTATTTGTACACTTTTGGATATAGTACTGAATAACAATGTTTTTATGCATCGTGATGTAATATATGCACAAACATGGGGTGTGGCCATGGGCACCCCTTGTGCGAATTCGTACGCAAATCTAGTCATGCACCATTGGGAACGTGCTCATTTGTTCAATAGCGTCTTTTTTCAACACATTTTGCTTTACAGATGCTTTGTGGATGACGTTTTAATTGTTTGGGATGGAAGTCTGGATCTATTGCAGGATCTGGTTAATTATTTAGAGTCCACTACTGATTTTTTAAGATTTACGATGGAAGCGTCTTCACATGAATTACATTTCCTTGATATCGCAATTTCTAGAAGTCCAGAAGGCCTGATTTCAACCACACTTTATAGAAAGCCTTGTTGGAGGAATGCTTTATTACATTATGATAGTATGCACCCATGCTCAGTGTTTCCAAATATTGTTAAGAGTCAGTACAAGAGAATCTCTAGCTTATGTAGGAATGTTACTGATAGGAATATACAAATAGATCACCTGAGAGAGCTATTTCAAGAGAGGGGCTATACTGCATCCTCGGTATGTAGCCTGAAACGTCCTGTCCTGGCTAATGATATGGAAGGTTCTATTATTTCAAGACAATCTAAGACCGGTTTTAACTATAAGGTCCATCATGAGCGTAATAGGGTATTTTTTACCACCAGATATACTAGTGATATTAAATCTATCACTAGTATTATCAGGAAAAACTGGAATATATTACTTATAGACAACCATTGCTCCCAATTGGTAGGGGCAACACCCAATTTTAGATATAGGAATAGTAAAAACTTAAAGAGACTACTATGCATCAATAAAACTAATTTATTAACAAGTAGTGTGGATAGACAGGTGTTGAGATATGGCACCTTTCCATGCAACAGATGTAATATGACTACACTTATACGTCTAGTTTTTATGCTACCTGTGAGAGTACTAACTTAATATACCTAGCTACCTGCACAGAATGTACAACATTTATGTGGGTATGACCTCTAGGAGATTAAGAGATCGAATGTACAATCATTTATATGACATTAAAAAAATGAACTCAAACAGTGCTTTAGCTAAACATGTTGCCATATATCCTAACCATGGCTTTAGGTTTAGAGTTTTGCAGGTTGTGGGTATCAATAAAAGAGGAGGCGATAAGATGAATTATCTGGAGATGGTTGAGTTAAGGTGGATCTTAAAACTGAGAGCCCATATTGAGCCAGGTTTGAACCAGTATGTCAGTATAAAGCCTGTTTTAGTAGCACGTGACTGACTACTATAAGCTGTCATTAAATTGTTGTTGTATTTTGCCCATCCTAGTTGTTCTTGTATGATCATGTCTTGCTCAGACTTTTGCTTTAGGTTTTTGTTTTTTATTTTTATTATTTTTATTTTTATTTATGGATGCTATAGTCGCATGAAATGAAAATGAAATTAATATATGAAATTATGATTATTTATATATCCCCATATACATTTTTATATTCACATGGTATATGTTATTATTTCTGTTTTAGTTCTCTTACTTTTATTTTTATTGATTTTAACTATTTTGATGTATTTGACTTCAGTAATATCTGTTTTATACAGTATATATATATATATATATGGACATTATTTTTTTATTGTTATTGTTGTTATTGATATTATCATCCTATGCCTTCGTATATATATTCTTTGTTTATTTGATTTTAAAAAGCTCTCATGTGGAAGCTAGCAATATGCATTTTTCATATGCTTGGCCTCCGGTTTATGATGGGTTAAAAAACTCCACTTTTTATGCTATTTTAATTGCTTCAACAGCTTATTTGACTTCATTGCCAGTTTCATTAATTAATTAGCGAATAAGTTAAGTGTATATAAAGGTTGCCTATTGAATATCTGATGCAAAACCTGAGGAAGCGTGTCTGGATACACGTGAAAGCGCTTGTTATATCTGTATTTGTAATAAAACAAGTTTTATTTCATCGTGGTGGTTTCTATCTGGTTGTTCTGTTGCTCCAGGACGTTGGTATTAATGAAGTTTAGGAATTGCTGGGCTTGTGCATTAGCAGTGGTATAGGACTTCCAATCTATAGTGGAGTAGTTGAGATCCCCCGTGAAGACTGTATTTTGTAGAACAGTGAGGGACTCTAGTATACTGAGCTAGGTAGTATGAGTTTCCTGGACATGGAGGGGGATGTGTAGGTTGCAAGGATATGGTATGAGACCCTTTTTATGGTGAGTGCACATGTTTGAGTTCCAGTGAGTCATATGCTTTAATTAGTCTGGAATTGAGGTTGTTTTTAATATAGACTGAGATTTCTCCAACTTTCTTTCCCTAGTCTTCAGTAACTGGTCTAAAGATGTGAAAGGCATTATCACCTTGCACTGCTGGGCTACTCTTCATGACTTTAAACCATGTCTCCATTGCTACACAAATGTCTACACTCTTGATGGAGAGGAAGGCTTGCAAGGAGGGGAGTTCCTTCTTAAAACTTTGAGCACTGAGCAGCACTGCCTTCAGATATTCCTTCATAGGTACAGTTAAGTCAGGAGATTTATCAGTTTGAAATTGCCTAAAAAAGCCACTATGGGGGTGGAAAAGGTCGTTCCCAATACCCAAAAGCTTAGAGGGGATAAGTAGAGAACATCCCTGGCAAAGCAGTGTGGTATGTTAACCATTTCCTCCCAGGCCATCAAATATTGTACCCCCCTTGGACTGATACCAGAAGCTAAGCCAACTGTTAAAATCAATAATTTTCTGCTGGTAAAGTAACATCATAATTGGTGAAGGTAGTATGCTGCTCAGTGCTTGGCTCATACTTGCCTGAGATGCTTAATCAGTGAGCTTAATCATGTCTTTCTTCATATAGTCAAGGGAGGTTTGTCTCAGGTCATTAAAACCCACATGGATTGTGACAGTCATACTGGTACTTGTGGTTCAATGACTTGAGTGCCTGTGTGACTTAACAGATCCTAGCCCCAAAAAGACAGCTAACCGTGACATTCTCCTTACTCAGTTTGGTGAGGGGGACATTGGTATGCTTCACTATAAAATCACGAATGACCAAGAAATTTGGTTGTCTACTGGTTTGCTTTAAGGGCTTAGCAGTAGAGGCACTGGATACAATGTTACTATGTATACCTTTAGGTGGAGATTTAGCAGAGTGTTTACATGGTGGCTGAGGAACCTTTTTTTGATTTTGCTGTGCAGGAGGTCTTTGTGTTTTAGGAAGGTTATCTGTAAGTGCCTCAGCATAAGTAGTTTTATGTGTAGGGTCTTTACCCTGTGCAGTAGGTTTGATTGTATGACAGTTTTGCCTCAAGTGTTAAAGTGTATTTACACCTCTTGCATACTTTATCTGTTTTATTAAGAATAAGTGGGCTGTTAGTGTACATGAGACAATTACTTCAATGTCTCAGAACACACATTTAAACCACACTGGCCATAGAGAGAACCAGGAAGTGCATATCCATGGCTGCTGATCTACTAGAGAGGAGTGAGGGAAATTTAAATATTGAATAGGTCAATAACACAAGGAACTTGATGAGCCATGTTCAGCTATGTGCAAACTAGATGCTCTAATAGTTACAAAATATGTCTAGATGTCAAGTTTTTAAGAGACACTTACACTGTCAGATATTGGCATCTGCACAGATTACAAGGGGGAATTACACTGCAATGGATCAGTGTCTATACAGATCACTACTAGGTGCTGCTGAGTGGAGAGCAGCAGTTGTAACTAAAGCCAGTAAAAAGGTCAAAAAGTTCAGATATGCAACACAGAAACACTTACTTAATGCAGCTGTGACAAAACAATGCAAAACAAGCCAATGCCAAAACAATGGATATGGTAATGTAAGTCTTGGTTTACTTGTAGTTTATGAGCCAAGTGTGCAACTGTGACACTTAAATAACAGAGGAGATTCAATTTGAAAAAAAAAAACAAACAATGCCCTGTGGCCAATCAAAAACAGCACAATCTTCTTTCCTTTACACAATCCCAGGCCAGAAGCAGACTCATAGCACCTCTGCTCTCACTAAAGAGGAGCCAAGGCAGACTGTAAAAAGGTAAAAAACTGTAAATATGCAACACAGAAACACTCAATTAATGTGGTAAAAAACAAGTACTGAAATAGTAGATATGGTAATTTAAGTCTTCACTTTTGAAGAGTTTAGCAGAAACCCACAACACTCTTCTTCTCAAGTAGCATGGACGCCAAACATTGCCAAATGCCTCAGGCACAGAGATTCAAATTGTAAACAAGCTAGCTCACTAGCCAACCAAATAAAGGCAAAATAAGACTTATACCAGCAATTCCCAGTTCAGAAGGACATAAGCTATCCTATCCTGCCACAAGAGTATAGACCACAAACCTTCCTAATGTAAAATAACAGGTTTGGTGCCCAAGTGCTTAAGCCAGAACAAAGACAGTTTAAAATAACAGACACAATAAGCCTTCACCAGCAAGTCCTATCTCAGAACGGTGCTGGGGATAAACAATGTATGACTTAATTTAATGACTTAATTCAATGTCATATTTAATGATTTCCAAAAAAGACTTCTTTTTCCTAGGTTTTCTTTCTTCCATTTCAGTATGTAATAATTCTTTTTTTCTTATATTATACTGTATTAATAAAAAAACTTCATTACTTCAATATTATAGGCCATAATTTGTTTTGAAAGCAGTACATCCTAAACGTTTGGTTGAATTTTGCATTTAAAAATCATGCATTGTTATTTATGACACTATCTACTTTAGTAAAGTTGTATATAACAACTCAGAGGAGTACTCTACAACAGATATCCTTTACAAAATTGTCTTACTAAGTATTTAAATGCATGCAAACTATCTCCATAGTTCAAGAAAAAACTCACTGACTGGAAAGCATTGTGGAGAGGCTTACATCAAATTGTCATCAACCTATCTTAACATGTGGTTGGATTTTGATATTATGTTTAAATATACTGTACTATCTGTTTTAAATTATACATAAACTGCTCAGTCTGGTTCCTTTATTCTAAAGTAATTAGTGAAAGTTTTCTTTGTATATTTTGGATATCTGTTATTTTTGTCATACATTGAAAAAATGAAAACAAATAAAGTTGACAAACAAGTGTATGGGTTACCCAGCCTAGTATAAAGGATAAGCTAAAGCACGGATGTGTGCTATAATGATACACACACATTTCAGAGCCTTTTGTATAATATTTTACTGTTCTAGATGAGAAAGAGAAGAAAGCCTCCAAAGCAATCAATTTAATAACAGTTGTCAGAGAAACCCTTACTATCATAGAGTTTTATACATATTTAAGAGATAGTTAGATTCTAACAGGATGCATGTCATGTAATCCTATCTCCTCAGTTAGTTTGTGTACAGTAGACTTAAAGTGTATGTGATATTTTATGATATTCGATGTCATTACTAAGGTCCCTGTTTGTAACCTAGCCTGTTGTTGCTCAAGATACTATAAGGTGTGAAAACAAATGATATTTTTGTGACACCTTGGATTGCCAGCCTGTTCAGCATCCACTCTGGCATCAAGAAAATTATTCTGAATCTATATCTACTGTATTTAGAAAAGCAGAATCACTTTATACTGTAAATATGTTGGATAGTGTGTCCATACTTTGTTTTTCTCATTTTGCAGTGAACTTAACCTAAAGATTAGTTTACCGCAAATAACATTATTTATTCATTGATTACTGTTTAAAATACCATTTTTTTTTTCATTTTGCTTCATAAATCTGTGGATCTTAAGGCAACTTTCAGCAGCATTCTTCATAATTTGGTTCAGCTTGTCTACATTCTGGCCACCAGTTTCTCTTCAGATGCAGGACAATTCATTTCCTAGCTAGAAGCTGAGGATTAAATGTCTGAGTTATTTCATTACAAGTAGAGTTAAAGACAAGCCAGAAAATATCCAATGTGCTTTTTCTATATTTTACAAGCCAGGACACCATAAAGGAACCACATTTAGTCATGAAAATGAGCAAAAACCAGGTTACCCATCATGGAAAACAAATTTCAGACACATAATGATCCTAAAATTTTCTATATTTTACACACATTTTCTCACTTGAAATCAAGAAATTGGGAAGCTACTAATGTTATATAATTGAACACAGGTATAGAGAGAATGATTCTGGATTTGGTGACATGTACAACTCAATGACAATAGAACTAATTTGGAATTTAAATTATAAAGATAGAGGTAGAATAGCAACCAAAACTATCAGACATGACTCTTGAAGAAAGTGTGAGATTTTTGCAGGTCACGTGAATTGACCAATACTCAAATAAAAATGGCTACACGAAGAATTGGAAGTGTGTAAAGTAACGGGTTAATGCAAGTCAGTTGCTAAATAGAAATAAAAATGATGCTACAGGGCAATCTTAGTTGGTAATGAAAAACAACATTTCAACTTGTAATTCAAATGCATGCAAGACATATGGCTACAAGCAGAAGAAATTACACTGTTAGGCTCATTGTCAAAAATGTAGGTTATGTGAAGATTTTAATCATTTTACCAAGGTGTGAAAATGAACAAATAAAACAAAAATAAAATATTCGCCTTCAGCAGAATATGAAGAAAGAATAAAATCTGAAATCATCACTGGGGTAGTAGAAATGCATAACTAACACTAGGAATTATTCATGGTCGGAAACTCTGGTTGCATACTCAGCAGCTGATTCTAAGTTTTATCAATTTTTATTTTAAAATTGGTAAAACCAATATACAAGAATCTCATCCCGAGGATATTCATGTGCTACTTAGTTTGCTAGTTTATTAATTGTATTAACAAAATAATTACATCACAACTTCTTAAAATGAATGGAAAATCAAACTTGAACATGAGAGGTCATGCTGCTCATCAGGGTGATTTCACATTTTCCTCTCACATAGTAATAAGACAGGGATAGCTAGTCTATACACTGTTATTATGAAGGCAAAACAGTTGAGATCATTTTCTCAGAGCAATCCATTTCAATACTTACGTAGTGTTCTTGAGTAATTTAAGTAGAGGCACTGAAATCAGCAGACATAATGCTTGCATATATCATTTTAAATGCAGATACTGCAGGATACCTGATGTATGTGTGTGGAACAGTTGTAACAGTAGGCACTGTCTACAGCAGTGATTCATTCATTTTTATGTTTTTTTTAGTTATTATGGTGACTAGGGTGGGTGTTGGCTAGGAATGATAGAAGCAAATTAAAATACATTACTTTAGGTAATTCATTATTTCATTTTCACTACATACTAATATCGGAAGGGTACATACAAGGTGGCAATCTTTTTGTTGGTAAGGAAGCAGACTGTGTGAGTAAATTCAGCGCAGTTACATGATCAATTCTGAGTGATTATTGATACAGTTTGTCAAGGGAACAGTATGTGTGTGTCTGTAACCACAATGTTTAAATGAATTACTGATGTCACTATGTCTTTGATTTTCTTCTTTATCATTCATCAGAAATATCTATTTTAGGGTCAAGGTATAGATGAAAACAAAGGGAGTTAAATTATCACAATTTCACCTAGATTGTTGACTTTCTTGTTATTATCATTAATGAAGTTGTTGCCAAGAAGTATCTCATCTCCTTCCAGTACATAAGCTTAAAATGACCTTTGTGTTTTTCCTGACTTTTCCTAAGAAAATTCTCTTCATAGGCTCACTGATCATGTAGACCTCCTAGTTTTATCAGTTTATCCGGGTCTATATCACGTTGTCGAACTCTTAAAAGTTCAAACGTCATATGGTCAACATCATATGATTGAACTTTTAAAAGTTCAAACATTTCAGCGTAGATCTCCGTACAGTGTGTCCTTTTTGCACTGTAGTGTGATCTCGGAGTTGGCATATTTAAAGAACGGGGGGTGCGGGAGGTGCAGCACCCCATGTGTGGGGTGCATGGGGGCTTGCCCCCCTCCTTAAACCGTTCAGGTAGGTTTTTTCTTTGGTTTATTTTTGTTATTACATTTTCGAACTTTTAAAAGTTCGATCATATGGTGTCGACCATATGACTTTTGAACTTTTAAAAGTTCGAGTATGTAATATAGATGTGTTTATCCAAGCTATTAGTTTTGGCTTTAATGTCCATATTTTCCAAATCCACACTTATTCATTACGTTATTCTGGAGTGTCATCAGCCTCGTAGCTCTGCAATACAGCTTGCCCTGACCTACTATTTGTCTCTTGGGTGGAAAATTACATTTTTAAATTCAGACAAGGTTGTTTTTAAGCTATCCTATATATTATTTGGATTCACATGTTGAAATAATTAATCACACTTCATTTTATTTAAATTGGCATGGGCCTTCTTATAGTTAATAAACACTCTGTACCTCTTTGGCAAGCCAGATATTTTGTCAGTGTAAAAATCCATATCTGCAACTTAGTCAAAATAGTGTGGTGATGTGCCAATTGGTGGAGGTAGCAAGTAATTATGATACTTTTCAATGGGATTGGGAGTGAATAAAATGTCTGGGATATTCTTTCTTTAAGTGGGGTGGAAGGAATTTGTTTTTAATCATTATCTATAACAAAGTTCCCAGTTTCAAACCTAGTGCATTTAAATCACCTCCTATGATTCCATTCTGAAAAGTTAAGGGAGTTTATGTAATTTGTATATCTGCCTAAATGTGTCACATTGGATATGGATGTCATGGAAAAGCTAATGCGATATAAACAACTGCTGTATTACAGTAGTTATTGTAATACAGTTTCTTAAATTATCGCTGTTATAAAAGCAGTTTGATTCTGCGGCCACTATCCATTTATTTGCTATGCTATTCATACCCGCACACATTGTGCCATCATTCCTGCAACAGAGTTAAGTTTTGTATCATTCAAAAGATGGACACCATTCTGACTGTCATTCAATTTTCAGTTCTAATTGCCATATCTACCCTGTGAATGTACAATGCATGATTTCTCAAAAGCACTTTATTATTTAAGCTTGTGATTTTTGCTAGTAAGAACACTAAATTTTACCCCAAAGTAGGAGGGCTGTACCTCTCACAGCTACTGCTACTTGCATATACTAACTCCAAGGTAGCACAATAACTGAGAAAAGGGAACAATTGTTAAATTCCAAAACTGACTGCTTCCTCCTTCATCATAATTATTGGACTCCAGAAAACCAATTGTACACTACACTCAAATCCATCCTTTCAGTTTGATTACTTAGCCCCTCAACAGAATGGCAAGTCAATGGACAAATGAGTGGAATTTAAATGGCATGCAGTTTAACAAACCTGATAAAATTAAGTGATACTGAATAAACACATGCATATGAATTTCAACTGTGTTATGAGATCTTCATCTTACTATAACATAATTTGAAGCAATATATTAATAGTAACCAGATGTACAGCAGATATGTTAGAAGCTTGAAAGTGACAAGTTTGAAATATATATCTAAATTAAAAGACACACATATAAATTACTCCAATATAATTTCCTCAAGGAGAGGTACTATACCTCTGAAATCTTGGTGTCAGAGAAATTCTTCAGAAAATTCAAAACATTCCACATTCCAAATTATTAGTAAATGCATGTGGTTTCCTGTAAATGGCCATTTCTGCTCGATGTTATAACCGTATTGCATCAGCACCTTTCAGTTTAACTTACCTCTGAAATAAATAGGAGGGATAGAAATGTGTTTCACATTTTCAGTTGGCTTTTTACAGTAGCATAACTATGTTTGGTTCACTAAAAATAGTCAATGTTAAGAATAGTTACTCTATAGAAGGTCTGCAGAAAACATGCACAAACAGTTCATGATGCAGCACAATTTGGTCTATATGCAGATTCCACTTATTAATGGCTATTTCACTTCAAAGCTATAATCAAGTAGAAAGTAAGCAAGCTTACTACAACATGTGTTCTAATAGATCACAGCTGCAGTAGCCTAAGCTATTTGGGTTCTACTCCCTCTTGCTTGGTTAGCTTTCAAAGCTTTTGGGCAACTTACACAGACTCCAACTGTCTGGAGCTTGAGAAGAGCTCTATAAAAAGACATAATATAATTCCCCTGAGAGTTTTTTTTTTTTTGCTTGGAATAAAGGGAGGCAGCAGCCCTGAAATAACAATGTTAAGAAGCCAAACAAACATACCTATATACACAAGGGGATATATATAATCTATACCCTGGCAAAATAATAGGGAAACATGTAAAGGGTGCTGCATGGAAAGGTGACTACTGCAGCAGTGATCTATTAGATCTGTTGTTATGATAAGTTTACTTGCACAGCTGTATTGTGTTCAATATATAGATCACTGCTGCAGTAGCCAAAGCTACTACCATAACTTGTAATACTCCAGGAGCCCCTGAAAAATGATACTAGCAAAGCCTGTAATGGTTCTGGAGAGGGAATTCACTTTGTAGTGCTTTGTGCAGGTATATACAGAGGACCTATGGGCTGCCTCTAGCATACTTCTAGAGTTTATGTCTTTCCTAAAAGCCACAGAATAAGCCAAAGCCCCGAGGAATGGGCCCTAGCCATACCTGGAATTGGCTTACTATGATGAGTATAAAAAAAGGCAATGGTCTGGAACAACCATTTGGAAATGGTCTGCTTTGACACTGGTTGTACTTTCCTCTTACCACCATAGAAGACAATCAGCTGATTAGCTTTTCTGAAGGCCTGAGTTTTATCTAGGTAGCATCTGAGCTGGCTATGGACATCCAGAATGTGAAAAATGTTTTCTCCTTAGTTCTTGGGTTCAGGAAAGAAGACAGGGAGATGAATAGTCTGGCTTAAAGTAAACTCTGACACCACTTTAGGATTTTAAAGAAACCTTGTCTTGTGAAAAAAACGAGGCAAGATTAACTTACCATAAGTGCTTATAACTCAAATACTTTCCTAGCAGAAATCAGAGCAATGAGCAAAACAATCTTCCATGTTAAGAACCTCAGTTCAATCTGATGAGCCAGTTGAAATTAAGAAAGAGTAAGCTTTTCAAGCACAAAGTTAAGATCCTAAGAAGGAGCCATCAGTTTCTTAGGTGGTTGCATATGCAGCACTCCTTTGGAAAACTATTTAACTTGAGAATGGTTAAAAAAGGGGGATCTATGGACAGACTAGCAGAAATGGCTCACAATGAACCCTGAGTTGGAGGAATAAGAAAAGTTCAGAAGACAGTGCTTACACAAATAACCAAGAACCAGTGGCAGCCAGGCCTGAAGAGGGTCCTGGTTCCTCAACTAGTACCATCTAAAAAATCAGTGAAAAGGGTGGAAAAGCATAAAAAACAAACTCAACCGCAGGAATGAGAAAGACATCTGTCTTCCAGATCTGTTAACAAGGTATCCTAGAGCAAATTTTCTTTAACTGCCTGTTAGGAAAGGAGGCAAACAGATCTGCTTGTGGCAGGAGGGTAAGAACCTTAACAGGCTGATAGACATGAGACTGAAAGGGCATTCAAGACTTCTTGAGGTATTGTTTAAACCTGCGTGTTGGCTCCTCACAGCTTATTGAAAAAAGGGGGTCTGAAGGAAATGTGTAATAGCTCTGAAAAAGGAGGGATGAAAAATCTGAGTAACAACTTGAATCAGATTTCCCCTTTCAAAGCACTTCTTTATAATCTTAGCTGCAGAAGAGCTAAACAGAACTGCCTTAGCTAAGGGAGAATTTAAAATATCAGTCATAACATTTTCAGGAAAGTTTTGAAAACAAAACCAAGCCAATATTTACAATATTAACCCAGTAGCAGCAGATCCTGAGGTAGAAACTGCAACATCAAGAGAACACATTAAAATATGTAAAGTCTAATGATCACAATGACAAAACCCGAAAAACTAAGAAATCAAACAAAAAGAGGAAAGGCGTAGACTCATGTTAACACACCAACCGTTTATTGTAAGCACTTTCATCCAAAATAAAATAATTTGAACTTCATACAAAATCCTTAAAGCAAATATGTACTTTAAAATACCCTATATTCGGGTCATGTGATCCAAAATCAACACATGATTACCCCAAGCCCAATTTATAAAGGTGAATTTCAACAAGATAAGCCATCCTTATTACAAAAGCTTAACGGCATCAGTCTACACCATAAATAAGCATGAGTGTGTGTGTACCAATACCTATTTATAAAAAAATATAAGCATTTATATTGGTATTAATGTTAATAATAGTAATATTTTACATAAGTTAAGATCCTGAATTAAAAAGTAATATGTTAGAAATCAGCAGATATTATTATTATTATTATTATTAGGCAAAGGGTGCCCTCAACTGGGCAAATATATATAAAAAATACCCACGACTAAAAATGATGTAACAAATTATGTAAAAAATTATGTAAAACAACTTTTTACAAAATAAGGGTAAACTAAATGAAAAATAGTATCAAGATATTACAAAGTTCCAGTACCGCTACCCTGATTGTAAAAAGTAAACCTCCAAGACATTACCTACATAAAGCTTTTAATTTGACCAAACATTGAATAGAACAAAACTCATTCAACCCTGGATAATTGTGTCCATTAAGTCTCAGTTGTCATAGAAGTTGGTTTTCTTCTAGTTGCAATGCCCATGGGCCACCCCTCTCATCTATGGCAACTTGATCAGTAGCTTTAAATCTAAAGCGATGCCCAGGATGAAGGGAAACATTTTGTTAAGGCATTATGTAATGCCATTCGGTTAATGCACTATACATGCTCATATATACGTTCCCTTAATTTGCATTCAGTTTTCCCATTATAGAAACTGTCGCATGTTTGGCAAGTAGCAAGATATATCACACCTTTAGAATTACAGTTCAATCTACCTCGAATATTATATTTTCTGCCTTTAATAATAAAGGTGCTTCCAGTACTAACATGTTTACCAAAAGAACAGGCTTTACATTTAAGCATAACTGGAGTTCTAACCAACGAGGGGTAAGACCTTTCCAAAATCCGTTTAATATTACTACCCCTCCTATACACACAACTTGGGTAGTCACCAATTTTTGTCCTAATTAAAGGATCGTTCAACAAAAAATTCCAGTTTTTAGCTAATATATTTTTTAACATAAAGGAATCATCACCAAAGGAAGTAATAAAACTTAAACTATATGTGACAGACATATTCACATCTTCAGAAGCCCTACCCAAAGGAATTTTGGCCTTGGGGTTCAGGACTGGAAAAAAGTGTCCACTAGATCTCTTATATCTCTTATCATGGACTTCCTTAATCAAATTATTCAACATTGGCTTAGGATACCCCCTTTTAATAAACATCCCCTCTAAATTCCTACATTCTGCTAAAAAGTCATCATCCAAAGACATCATCCTGGATTCTCTCACTAGTTGGCCTTTAGCAACTAATCTCTTTTGGGGGAGGGGGTGAGCACTAGAATAATGTAGGAAGGAATTCCAGTATGATTGATCATTAACTTTGGCATGTTCTCATAATTTTAAAGGTACAAACTTTAGCATAAGATCTGTGTAGTTTAAAATTTTGAATGTTATGGTAATAGAAGAATACATTTTCTTCCCACCAACTTATTCAGTGCTTTCACATATTTGACAGAAGGAATGAGATTCCAGAACCAGATCATAGTCAAATGGGGCTATAAGCAACATTAGGGCTCCCCACTGTGACCCTGCCCCAGCATTCCCACTCCCCCTCCTGAATCCCCACTCAGTAGACATTCCAGTGTGCCATTACTTGCCTCCCCTGCCCACCCCCCAGTTACCATAAAACACTGTTCAAACCTGTCAGTTTACAGACTATTTTCCTCTTTATGTCTACGATTACAGAGATTTAGATTATTTTAAAACTTTTATTTCAAATTTTATAGCACAAACTCTGATAGCCTTTTGCTAAACAAAACAATACTGTCTCACAAAGAAAACAGAATTGGCATGAGCAACAGTAAACCTGTTTGTTCTTGAAACTCACATTCAGTGAAACTGTGTTGAATCCCACATTCATAGGCAATGTCTCTGGCCAGTGTAGGATTAAGTGTATCTTAAACTGTTTTCAAACCATGGTCCCCTTACACACATTTTAGGACCATGCATAAATGCAGGTTTTCCTTGATTTACCATCCTGATTGCAGTAAATTATATTCTTTGTTTATTACAGCACCACTTGTTAGAGTGCATTCTAAATTAGTTGTTTGAAACATTTTTCCAGTAAGTGGTACTCTTACTGCATGCAGTATTCTTTTATTTTATTTTTCCAATTAAAGTTGTGAATTTGGCTGAATTTCTGTTAGGTATTTGGCAGTAGAGTATCATTCTCTATATAACTGACTCTGTAATACAGTCAGTCATCTCAAACTTTAGTTTCTCAGCTAAGTGTAGTCTGCTTCCTTCACTACATGTAATTTGACTCTGTACAAGATAATTGATTGAGGAAGCAAAGAACAACTGCTAGTTTACCTTGCTTGTCTGGTATTGACTGCAGTCCAAGATTAGGTTATGTTTTGTAGTATTTCTCCCTCCTGCTGATTGTTTCTGTAGGTAGCTGGTTTCCAATATCAGTTCTATCTACTACATTCTCCTTCACTATGATTGGGCTCACTTTGCTCCCCTACCATACCCCCAATTCCCACCCACTCCCACACATACTAAACTTATACTGTAGCCCAACCAACCTCCCTCTTGAACTCCCCATCCTGTCTTAGCCTCCTATTAACACTCATCTCCTACTAACTGACTCCTCCTCCTCCTCTGTCATCACCTTACTCCACATTACCTACTTATAAACTCTACACACACCCCTTTTCTCTAAATACCTTTTCTCACTGCCTAGCTGAACATAACTCTAACTCTCCTTAAGCCACTGCACCTCAGCTCCATATTAGATACTGTCTAATCTCTTCACTTTTTGATCTCTTCTTTTACTTTGCAGTATTCCTACTCCTCTCACCATATGCCATCCTCTCTTACCCTCTCTTTGTATACTTTTTCAGTATGCTACACATCTTTACCTCCACTGCGCTTCTTCTACTCTCACACTTGAGCTCCTTTCACATGACTCTGTCTCCCATGAGTATAATTCCTACCCTTACTGACCCATCTTCTTTCTTTCTAATTTACACACTGCTTTGAAATTAACTCCTCTATATTTAACCAAAATAAACCACTTATTCTCAAAATCAAGCTTGTCCTTCACCCATCTCACCCCCTAAAAAGCAAATCCAGTAGCTATCCAGTAGTTATACTCCACACAAACCTTTCCCCAGTCAACATCTCCCTTTCCGGCTTTCACCCAGCTGAACTCTTAATAGTCAACTGCAAACCTAACACCCATAAGTCTCTTACAGTCACAGCTATTTATATTCCTCAAGACAATAATATCTCATTACTTGAACAAATACTCTCCTGGTTTAAACTCTCCTTACCTAATGAAACCATAATCTTGGGTGATGTCAACATTGATTGGCAAACCCTGACCCCTGATTCCCTAAACTCTTCCATTAAGCTTCATGGCTTCACTCAATGCATCACATCTCCTATTCACCAAAGCAAGGTTTCCAACTCTAGTACTATCTGTGACTGGATAATTGTCTCTCTCCTCTGCTTACAAATATATACCCTACAACAATGTAAATCACACAAATACAAAGATTATTGCACAATCACTAACTTCAACCCAGAAGAATTTAATAACATTCTCTCCTCCATAAATTGGTCTTTCTCATTTCATTTACCGCTTGTTGTAGCCATGCACAGATTCAACACTATATTTCTTGAAACTCTTAACTCACTAGCTCTCCTTAGGAAAGTTAGAATAAAGTCCCACCCTGCACTATGGCTATCTTAAACCACTTGCTTTCTAATGTTGAATAGAGATAAGTCATGGAAAAAATGGCTAAAATGTAAAACCCATGCTCAATTTCAAAACTATAAACATCTCCTTAGCCTCACTTAAAAGCAGGTTAATATTGACAAGAAAAACTTATACCAAAAACCTCTATCAAGCCACCTCAACAATCCCCAAAAATTGTGGAGCAGTGTAAATACAATTATCCACCCTGGAAGGCCTAGTTCCCCTAACCCTTGTCCTAATAACACCTAATAACTGCCTCCATTCTTAACTCTCACTTCATTGATTCCATCTCTAATTTAACCCAAAATAGCTACATCTCTAACCTCCTCCCCTCCATCAACTCAAACTACTTCCTTCTCTCTTAAACCCATCCCCACTACCTTCATAAAATATCTTTGCAGCAAACTAAAGCCTTGCTCTCCCTTAGTTGTCAATCTTCCCCCCTTTTCCTAAAAAATACTGCTAGCTCTTTAGCTTACCCTGTCATCCTGATAAACCAATCAGTTCAAGAATCTTATGTCCCATCTATCTGGAAACAATTTTATATTATCTCCAGTCACATGGGTAGGCACTCCACTGACTTATCTAACTTTTGTCCTATAGTTATTTTATCTCCCCTTTCAAAGTTACTAGAAAAATGTATCCATAATCAACTACTGGACTACCTCCAGCAGGAAAATCTATTCACACCCACACGACATGGCTTCCACTGCAACCACAGCACCACAACTGCTCTAATTATCTTCACCCAATCAATAGCACAAGCCACAGACAACAACAAACTTCTCTCCTGTTTATTCATTGACCTCTCCAAAGCCTTTGACACTGTTTCCCACTCCCTACTCCTTAACAAACTGGCAGACCTTAATATTTGTAAACTGACTTGGACTGGGTTTTAAAGCTACCATTCCAACAGACAACAATCTGTCAAATGGCTCTCCAACTTCTCCTTTCTTCCCATCTACACTTGTGTACCCCAAGGATCCATCTTAGGACCACTACTATTCAACATTTCCACCAATAGTCTTCATACGTTGTGCTCCCATTCCACTCTCATTATATGCTGATGACTCCACTATCATTTCTACCTCTGACACTATGTCAGACCTACTCTTACTTACCCAAAACTCCTTTCACTCTTGTTAAAATTTGCTCACTGACAAATTATATTCAACCATAAAAAAAAACAAACTGCTCCTATTTCTGCTTAAGCCCCTTTTCTATCATAAAACATCATTTACTATCACATCACTTAATAACACTGTCATAAATGTTGAAACACGTACTAAGCTGCTGGGTGTTATCATAGATGACCAACTTAAATTTGATTTCCATATTTTAAATTGTATAACGAAGACACATCAAAAACTAGGTCTGTTTTACAGCCCTATAAACTTCCTCACTAATGACTTTAGACTTTCTCTTGCATATGCCTTTCTTCTTCCTACAGTCCTGTATGCCTTCTCAGCCTTGATCACTCTACAATCCTGTCTTAAGACCAAGCTTGAAGTAACCTACAGCAATCTTGCTAGGTTTGCTGCTATCCAACCATGCAACTCTCACCACTGCCTTTCTCTCTGTTCTCTTCACTGGCTAGAACTTCCCCAACTGTCCCTGATTCACTCCATCCTTAACAATCCCTCCTCCTGCCCTGCCATCTCTTCTCTTATATCCCCTTACTCCCCCACCCACTCTCTTCAGGGCTTTGATCAGTCTCTCGTAACTATCTATAAGCCTAAAACATCCATCAAACAACACTTATAGCTACTCAGTTGCATTAGCCTGGAACATACTACCACCGAACATTAGAAAGCTGTACCCTACCCATAGCTTCAAAAAACAATTAAAGAAAAATCTACAAAATTCATGGATCTGTTCATGCTAAAAACCCAGCTTAAATATCTTATATCTACTAACTGTTTCTGTCTGCGTCCACCCACTTCCTATTTTTCTCATCTTTAATTCTTCCCTTCCCCCTGGCTACTTATTCACTCTTCTCTACACCTTGCTTCTCTGCCTTCCATTTCTATCTCATAACCCCCACTTTTTTATCTTTTTCTTTTTCTTCCTCTCCTTCATGATTCACTTTGTATCAAACTACATTGATTTAATGACTTTTGTTTTGTATTCTATTTAAAAATATTATGTAATTTATGTTAGTCTTTGTTGTAACTGTTTTTGTAATTTTATTTGTAATTATTATTTATTTGGGGCTTTCCCCCTCAGGCCGCTGTTGAAAATGGGCATTCGCTCAGTCAGACATGCCTGGTTAACAAATGTCAAAATAAATAAACAAATAAATAAACAAAAACAAACAAACAAACAAACAAACAAATAAATAAATAAGCAGCGAAACAAAACATATGAACCAATAATGACAACGTTGCCCATTTCAGAAAATTTCAACCCTAAAAGGCCACTCAAACTGCTGTCATTATATCCACCAATAACAGTCAATATGCATGATCTCTGCAGAAGTAAAAGTCATCTGAATAATTCCACATTAAAGAGAACTGTAACGAATGAAGTTGCTGCTAGGAAACAACTTTGCATTTCAGTGCTTTATCTACACATTTAGGGCCTGCTGCCTTTGAAGAATAAAATTGCCAATATTACTTTAAAAAATGGTGTGTTGGTGATATGCAACAGAGAACAACTGGCAAACAGACAACAGGTTCATAGTTACTAGGCATCTCATCCAAAGGAGGATGCACTCAGGAGTGCAACACCCCTCCCCATGCTGCACGGTAGTGTCAGTAATCGATCTACCTGGTGTAGGAAGAGAACTTACAGCTTTACATGACAAAGCCAAGTATGCTACCTGTTGCAACATTTATGGTGAGCCGCACAACTATGAAACTCTGTGACTGACATTGACAGACTGTAATCCTCAGGGACTTACGAAAAACAAACACATAAATAAATTAAAGGAGACCTGGTATTTGAAGTGGAGGTTTAAGGTACTTACATGCCAATTATCAAGGCTCAGGATTTGACTCTGAGCAAAGTCACTTAGCTAGACAGCCTGATTAAATGGGACGTCTCACACACACACACACACACACACACACACACACACACACACACACACACACACACACACACACACACACACACACACACACACACACACACACACACACACACACACACACACACACACACACACACACACACACACACACACACACACACACACTTGCTGATGCACTAACTGTTTCAACATCAGTCCTGTGCACACTCTGCTCTGATTGATAGATAACATATCTAAATCCCCTTTGTTTGCCTTGCTGTTCTAATTTCTTTGTCTTTACATACCTAAATATCCATTTACTGGCTGTTAAATCAAATCTCCCACTGTTTACATTAGGATTTTGTTCTAACACTGAGGTTTCTGGGGCTTGCTGTTCTTTACAGAAGTCTCCTGCTAGGTCCTAAATCCCTAAACCAGGACTGAAGCTGAAACAGTGAGTACAACAGCAAGTGTGTGTGTATGTGTGTGTGTGTGTGTGTGTGTGTGTGTGTGTGTGTGTGTGTGTGTGTGTGTGTTTGTTTACATAAGTCTTCAGGCTTGTTTTATTTTTTTATCAGCCCCCCAAAGCCAACATGCCCCCTCAGCCAACATGGGCCCTAGGCATTTGCCTAGATTGCCTAGTGCTGAATCTGGCTCTGTGGGTTTGCAGCAGTAATTTGTTAAACAGAAGTAATTTTAGATAGAGAAACCACAGATGTGCTTGCTTTAGGATAAGAAAACAAAAACTTATGAGTCTGAGACACTCTGTATAACCAGTCAGACTTTCTAGGGGTAGGAGATTGACTACTAGGTCAGCTAGATGCAGAGAGAAAAAAAAATCTCTAAAACAGGCAACACAGGAGGAAAAGCTACAATTTCAGGAATATCCAGCTGTAACAAAATCATACATCTCAACCTTCCAGATTTTCCCAGAATTTCTAGATTTTTGCTTCATATTTTTGGTCTGTTCCTCAAACTTTTCTGGCAAATCACTAAGGATTGAAGTCATTAAATAATGACATACATTTTAGTTTCAGACTTCATATCCATCAGAAAAATGGGTGCTGACACAAATGTTATTCTAGCTACTTTCTACGTTTATAAGAGCAATATTTAAAATGTATCCCTACTTTGGGGCCTTTGTCCCCCCCCCCCCATTATTTTAGTCTTTATCCCAATTTATTGCACTAAGAGATTGAGAAGCATGAACAAACTATAATAGATTTTCAATGGCATTTCACTCTGCTCCCAATGAAAAAACATGTTCTTCCCAGATAAAAGTCAGATAAAGATAAATCTTCAAAAGGGAAATCTGAAAGCATACTTTTCCCAGAATCAGAATGTTCAGATTGAGAAGACATTCCTTAAGCCCAGCCATTTCCCTGTAATACCTGCTCTTCTAACTGAAAACCCAAGTCAGAAAGAGATGAAACTCTTTTTTCTTTTTCCTTGCCTGAACAACAATCAGGCATGAAAAAAGTACTGATGAGCTCATTAGAAAACCCCAGTAATTTTTTTTTGTGTATAGAAACAGAAATAGGAGACTGGAAGGTTTTCTCACTACATTCCCTTTTCCTATGAATCTCCTTAGAAAATGACCAACTCATTAAAGGCATAGTAGTCTCTAATGCAGATTCCATATCCCAGCTAAATGAAGAACCTTCAACTGATCTTTCCCCGAGACTGACAAGAGAGTTCTTCCTTTTCCAGGAATAACTTCTCAACAGTTGTAGAGGATGTGGCTAGCCCTTGGTGTTTGGTAGCTGAAATGCTACATCAAGAGAATTGGGGACAAGGATGAGTGGTCTAAGTAGCAATAAGTGACCACAGCAGAGTCACCCATAAGTGACTGAGGTGATACATAACCTAGCTTGATACTAACGATTCTGAGACATCTTACTTGTGCTTGTGGAGAGGGGAAGGGAAAACCACAGAGACTGAGGACGCTCCATTGGTAAGCCCAGAAAGAGACTTTGAATTCAAACAGAGGAGCCTGGATGAGTTGGTAAGGTAGAAAAAAAGTGGTTCTGAGATAAGTAAACCACTGACAGTCCCCCCATAAGAACTGCATCCTGTCCCAAAAAGACAAATACACAAAACATGACTAAAATATGTTCAAAAAATAAACTTTTTCACACAGAAGGTTCACATAAGTATTTGCAGATCAGCTCCCTTAAAAATGCAATGGCAGTCCTAAAATGTTGTTTCCTAACTAAACACAATATTTTAGATAGAAGTTTTACTCAGAAAAATAGCTTTAGAGGAAAGTTTTTCCCACCTGGGCTCTTATCTGCCAGCCTTGAAAGATTGCTAGCCGATTAACAGTTACACAGGACCCACAGTAAGAACCTTCTTTGACAGCAAAAAAGAATGTACATGCACAGACGCATGCGCACACACACACACACACACACACACACAAACACACACACACAATATATATATATTTGTTTTTCCATTTTTCATTCACTGCAGTTGTTTTACTTCTGCACATTTTAACACACCCACTACTCAGCCATTATTTGGTGGCTTAATGGATCAGTATCTCTTCTACTCACTAGCTGTTTACCAGTGTCCAAGATCTTAAAATATATGTGTGCCTGCAGTCACACAGACACACATGCACGTGCGCGCGCGCACACACACACACACAGACACACACACACACACACACACACACACACACACACACACACACACACACACACAGACACACACACACACACACACACACACAGACACACACACACGCAGCCACATGCGCACACACTCATGCATGCACACACACACACACACACACACACACACACACACACACACACACACACGTGCGTGCACACACACATATATACATGCACTCACACACATCTTCCAGCTTTTATAACTTCCTTGATGACTGAGTGAGTTTAAACTCTTTCCTTTTTAGTTTTGATTTTATATATGAATACATGTATACACAGTTTTGTTTTATATTATTTGTTAGCATAAAAATCAATAAAACATCAGCTCAAGTTCAAACCAGGCACAATACTGACTTACAAGTTCACTCGCTGGATCGCTGGTAAGCTGTGCTAGTGTTTAAAAGAAACAGCCAAAGCTATAAATCCAAAGCGAAGTTCCACATTAAATGGGATGTTTAAAGTCTATGCAGACCAAAAAACAGTTTATAGATGTAAAATGCTGACAGTCTCTTCAAGCAAACTGGAAACAGACTTGGAAGTTAGAAACTTTCAATAATTCCAAAACCTTTATTCAAGTATAAAAGGGGTAAGCGCTTTCGCCAAGCGGCTTTTTCAAACCATCAAAACCATTGCATTGAACTGACACACCTTATATACAAAGCTCTTAATTAGTGGGTGTTCCTTACAGAGTCAAACATTTAAAGGTGTATGCCACATAAAATCGAAACAACATTATCTAAGAATACAAATGAATATTTGCACATAAGTATATAAAAAAGTTATATATAATAAAAACTATATATATATATATATATATATATATATATATATATATATATATATATATATATATATAAAAGACTTACACAACATGGCAACATACAACTGAGCAATAATTAAATAAGATAAAATAAATATAAAAGAAAATAAAAAATAAAAAACTAAAGTGAAAATGCATGAATTCATTTAAAATTAATTCTTCTAGTTTTGAGTGCTGGTTTAAGGGGGATCCTGTCATTGAGGCAGGATAGACATGCGCTTGTAATCTAATAATCCACCCAGTTTCCATTTGTTCAGTATAATTTTTAATGTCCCCACCTCTAATGTTGGGTACATTAATATGTATAACAAAAAACTTAAATGCATGTGTAGTATCATTCTTTAAAACATGTTTCGATAAAGCATTAATTGTGAATCTAATGCATATCTGATAACTGTGTTCCCTTATTCTATCCTTCAATTTTCTGTCGGTCTTGCCCACATAGAAGGCAGTGCAGGAAGTGCACTTGGCAATATAGACCACATGTTCAGTCTCACAATTAGCATTAACTTTAGAAGTAAAAACTCTTGTAGTAATTGGATGTATAAACATGCTGGTAGTACTAATACTAGAACAGAAATTACATTTATTACACGGTTGCGTACCTGTATAAGTCATAGGAGTAGAATGACATTCTTGGCTTGGAAAACACAAAAGTCTGTGCAGATTCCTTTTGTTTCTAAAAAGGAATTGTGGGTGATTCCCGACAATTTCCTTAATAACTGGTTCCACAGTTAAGATATCCCAGTGTTTGTAAAGAATCTGCTTAGTTTGGTGGACAACAGTCTCTCCTAAAAGTATAACATTCTTGGATGTTTCTATCCAACGTTTAAGAAATGGATAATAAGAATACCCTTTTGCACAGGGACAGTATGCACCCTAGTCATATTTTTACCAATATAGTAAAAGGGCAAGCTATACGTGCTTAGAGGTTGAATCCTATAAAGACCAATTATATGATGGAATTAGGTGAATTGCGTAATAGAATAATAAATAGGAGATACAGAATGAAAGAAATTCATGAAGCCTTCCAACACACTGAAAGGCTTAGAACAGGTAGGGCTTGTCCCATTTTTTCTGAAGAAGGCAGTACATTCTACAGTGAGGACAATATGAGAGCATCTGTAAGCCATGATAAAAAGCAGAAAGTATCATTGTACTTTACGCAAAATGTCCACCAAACTAAGCAGATTCTTTACAAACACTGGGATATCTTAACACTGGACACAGTTATTAAGAAAATTGTCGGGAATCACCCACAATTCCTTTTTAGAAACAAAAAGAATCTGCACAGACTTTTGTGTTTTCCAAGCCAAGAATGTCATTCTACTTTTATGACTTATACAGGTACGCAACCGTGTAATAAATGTAATTTCTGTTCTAGTATTAGTACTATCAGCATGTTTATACATCCAATTACTACAAGAGTTTTTACTTTTAAAGTTAATGCTAATTGTGAGACTGAACATGTGATCTATATTGCCAAGTGCACTTCCTGCACTGCCTTCTATGTGGGCAAGACCGACAGAAAATTGAAGGATAGAATAAGGGAACACATTTATCAGATACGCATTAGATTCACAATTAATGCTTTATTGAAACATGTTTTAGAGAATGATACTACACATGCATTTAAGTTTTTTGTTATACATATTAATGTACCCAACATTAGAGATGGGGACATTAAAAATTATACTGAACAAATGGAAACTGGGTGGATTATTAGATTACAAGCGCATGTCTATCCTGGACTCAATGACAGGATCCCCCTTAAACCAGCACTCAAAAGTAGAAGAATTAATTTTAAATGAATTCATGCATTTTCACTTTAGTTTTCTATTTTTTATTTTATTTTATATTTATTTTATCTTATTTAATTATTGCTCAGTTGTATGTTGCCATGTTGTGTAAGTCTTTCATATATATATATATATATATATATATATATATATATATATATATATATATATATATAAATAGTTTTTATTATATATAACTTTTTTATATACTTATATGCAAATATTCATTTGTATTCTTAGTTAATGTTGTTTCAATTTTATGTGGCATACACCTTTAAATGTTTGACTCTGTAAGGAACACCCACTAATTAAGAGCTTTGTATATAAGGTGTGTCAGTTCAATGCAATGGTTTTGATGGTTTGAAAAAGCCGCTTGGCGAAAGCGCTTACCCCTTTTATACTTGAAAAAGGTTTTGGAATTATTGAAAGTTTCTAACTTCCAAGTCTGTTTCCAGTTTGCTTGAAGAGACTGTCAGCATTTTATATCTATAAACTGTTTTTTGGTCTGCATAGACTTTAAACATCCTATTTAATGTGGCACTTCGCTTTGGATTTATAGCTTTGGCTGTTTCTTTTACACACTAGCACAGCTTACCAGCGATCCAGCGAGTGAACTTGTAAGTCAGTATTGTGCCTGGTTTGAACTTGAGCTGATGTTTTATTGATTTTATGCTGACTTTTTTCGTTCTTTTGCTCAAGCTCATTTGTGTGCCAGTGGTATTGCTGTTTACTTTTTATATTTATTTTATTTGTTATTGCTGTTTCTATAAAAATCCCCTTCCTGTAGTTAAAAGAAATCTGATTGAAGTAGTAAATCCCATAACCAGCCACATCTCTCATGCCATCCCAGTACATACTACGAATGACTGACCTTAATACACATTTTTCTTGTAGGTATTCAGCTATCAGCTTTCTTCAGTCTGCTCCCACCTATATACGGAGAAATCTTTTAGAATACATCACCACCACTGTCATATCCGGAGGCTTAATAAATATCACACATTGGCAGGAGATGTGGACTAACCTCCATAACGTCTAAAGTCAGACTGAACTCTCTGGAACGTCTATATACCATGTGACATGAAAATTACTATAGCAAGCTTATTATCCTTAAAGTTATAGATCCAGTTATCTGACATCTCACTTCCTCCTTTTAAAACAAATTACACACACACACAAACACACTCACACACACAAACACACTATCATGTATGTGTTTACACATAAACACACATATGCAAAAAAAAACTCCACTGTAAATGTTGTACATACTTGGAGGTACATGGAGTAAGTAGGATCATAGGAGGTTACTAGGCTATTGGCCCTGAGGCCCTTACAAGCCTAGCCAAGTGTTTAGCCCATGTTTAGACAAATCAGCACCTGATGCCCTTGTCCAGCAGGGACACAGGTGAAATCCCAGGGGTATATTTTCTGTTTCCCATCTAGTTATCCAGGTTGCACTTAAAAAGGGGTAAAGAAGTACATTGCTTGATGTGGAGAGAGAGTCTATTCCATAGATTGGGGAGTCTCTGCGACACAAATCTGTCCCACCAACTAGTCTTGTTGATGTCACAGACAAGGTTGAGGCCATGCATGCGTGTTACTCGAGTGGAGCTTGACTTGTGGATATGCAGCAGTTCCATCAAGGTGAGGTCCATGATCATCTTGTATGCCAGACAGAGATCACCTCTGAGGAGTCTGTATGAAATTGAGTAGAGGGATAGGACTTTTAGCCTACATGTGCATGGAGATGTTTGAGGCCCTGGAGTCTCCTGGTGATGAACATCTGTGGTCTCTCAAGCTGCTGCATGTGCTTTGTGAGGTACATGTCGAAAGGGGCATTGTACTCAATAATGGGACTTATAAGGGAAGAATACAGGGATGTTATTACCTCCTTGTCCCTGGATGAGATACCCTTACTTATGAGGTGGGCCATGTAGAATGCTTGCCATACAATGGAAGCAACATGGTGGCCAAAAGTCAGGTTGCTATCAACCTGGGTGCCTAAATCCCTCACAACTGATTGCGTGCTTAGGAAGTTGTTATTAATGTGATAATTTGTGGGGATGTCACTCTCCCCAAAAGGGATGATGAAGCATTTTTTGGCATTCAGTTTGAGGCCATGTTTCTGGCACCAGTCATTTGTCTGAGTGAGACCCTCTTGGAGGATATCCACATCACTAGGGGAATTGATGACAGCACCCAGCTTGCAGTCATCTGCAAACTTGGTCAGCCATAGCTCACTGGTTTTGGCCTGCACCTCAGAAAAGTATAGCCCAAATAATAGAGGCCCCAAGACCAAACCCTGGGGTATGCCACTTGTTATGAGTCTACTGATTGAGGTGGCATCCCCTATTCTGACAACATTGGTTCTATCAGTTAGCCAGTTTGCTACCCATCTGGTAACATATGGATTGATGCCTAGATGAGAGGGTGTATCTATTATGCTTGAGTGGGGAATAGTATCAAAGGCTTTGGCCAGGTCAAGGTAGACAGTGTGCACTGTCTTCCCCTTGTCCATGGCTTTGGTGACTGTCTTAAAAAAATTCCACCACATTTAGCAGAAATGACCTCCCCTTGACAAAGCCAAGCTGTGTGGGATCAAGTGTTTGGAGGTTGCCAATGTCCTTGTTAATGAGGTTCATGATAATACATTCCGTGGTCTTGCAGATCAGTCTAGTTAAGCTGATGGGTCTATAATTTCCCGGATTGATGGATGCTCCACCTTTGTGTAAAGGGATGACAGTGGCTCTCCTCCATCAAGCTGGGATGAAGACAGTACTCAGGCTTTGGTTGAATAGGGTGCCTAATGGTGCTGTAAGTTCCTGCCTGATTTCACACAGGATGCAGCCTGGGATGTTATCGGGTCCCATGGAGGCTGTATTTTTTGCCTTTGAGAGGGCAGTGATGACCTGTTCCCTAGATATAAAAGGAAGGGGGCAGGTACTGGGGATGTTCTGATATACTGATGGGGGGACAGAGGGGTAAAGTTTTCACTGTATCTGAAAAAATTTATTGAGCTGCTCTGCTTACTGCTTGCTTGCTGTGGGATGGATTTGAAGTCTTAAGACACACAGTCTTGCTGTGCTGTTTACTGCTGAATCAGAGACACATCATGACTCCATCTGTAGTCCGTTTAATGCACCAAGCCTTTCAAACTGCACACTGATAAAGAAATATATTTTGCAGCTATAAGCACAGTTACAGATAACTTATTTTATAACAAACCACATGTAGTCTGTCAGATTTGTAGCATATATTTACAAAGTTTACCTTCATTACAGATATGAATGATGACTTCTACAAAATACCTCTCTCTGTCCTTCTCTCTGTCCTTCTCTCACATAACTGAATTACTACAATAGCTATATACAGAACTAGTCACGCACACATTTCCTCTTGGTATGTTTTTCTGGCCTTATGTGGGAAGTCACATAATGTCTGTTTTTAGACTTTTCTATTGTCCTTTTGTGATTTAAGCACTCTTGCTGATATGAGGATGCCATTCTGAAAGGAAACATCTGTATAAGCTGTTCCTACTGGAAAAACATCACGTATTGCTGAATTTATAAAAAATGATGTCTGTTAATAGATATTTGTTCTGCAAACATGAGAAAATCATATAATCCTTGCTTTCCAATATTGCTTTGTTAGGCTTTTCTTTTTGATGCTGTGAAGAGAAGCCTGTCTGTTATACATATAGTATGAATGCACATTTTACATTGCTAAACTCTATACATATATTCAAGCAAACTTTTTATTCTATGCTTTATCTTTCAGCATATTTATATTCATAATATCTAACAATTCCCTCTGTTTTTAAACATACTCAAAACATTCTATATAAAAACACATTATTTTTATATAAAACCTTTAGTCTTTTTTGATACAAGTCAAAATGCAATTTTACATAGTTAATACAATGAAAACATGTATTACTACCAAACCTGAATGTATTTAACAACTTTTTCTTTTGCAGACCATTCTGTGAAAATATTTTATCAGTTATGAGCTGTGTCTGTTTTAATTTTACTTGATTAATTTATTCTTTTGCAATCACAGAATTTAATTTATTACTTAGAACTGTTTCATTAACTCTTTGCAACTGTTGAATTAACTATAAGAGATTAGAACCATGTGCTTCTGCAAGCATTTATACACTTCTGAAAATATACAGTTTCAATGTCATTTTAACCATAAGATTGTGATCATGTCTTCGAACTGCTCATTAACATCTTGGTAAAATACTGAACTGAGCTTAGATAATAAATATTTGAAAGCAATTATTTTACTGGGGTAAAACCAGTGATGTTACAACTTGACAAATTACTTTTGAACTTATTACAATGTATCCTGATCAGTATGTATTTACACAGACTGTTTGCTATTTATGCATTTCAATCTAGTAAGTATCCTGGACCCATTGTTTTCTTTAAATATGTTTTTTTCACATATATTCATTACTAGACATTAATTTCATTTGTACTGAATTTTTCTGCATTTGTACATACAAAGACTATCATTTGTACTGAAATTTTCTACATTTGTACATACAAAGACTGTAAAGTACATTTAGTCTAATCTTACAAATTTAATAACATTAATATTGAGCAAAATCTTGGAAAATGTTTGTCTCTTTAGAAATATCTAGTGGAATTGATACCATACCCATATGTCCTGTTATTTTAAACTACATACTCAGCAATTAAAAATATTCATGCTTTTTTATACCAACATTGTTTTGCCAAAAACATATTAAAAATAGTGACCATTCTTGCTATTAGAAACATTTATGCATTTTGCATATCTTTATTCTGTCTTGTATAGCTTTATCAATTTTAAGCCATCTCTTGTTTTTTAAACCATCTCTTGTATAGCTTTACAATTTAACAGGTTGTAAATACAGCTATTAACAACTTGTAAAATATCTTATCCTGTTAGGTTTAATCCAGTTTACCAGTATTTCTAATATACTAATACCTGTTTTCCCCCATAAAAGAGTATTGTCAAGAAGGAATTAGATATTTCTTCCTGTAGCTTTATTTTAGACCCTTGTTGTTTATTTTTTCTGTAGCTTTATTTCAGACCCTTGTTTATTTTTCTGTAGCTTTATTTCAGACCCTTGTTGTTTATTTTTTTCTGTAGCTTTATTTCAGACCCTTGTTTATTTTTCTGTAGCTTTATTTCAGACCCTTGTTGTTTATTTTTTCTGTAGCTTTATTTCAGACCCTTGTTGTTATTTTTTCTGTAGCTTTATTTCAGACCCTTGTGCAGTACTGCTTATACAGTCAGTGTAAAACTAAGAAAGTGCCCCTCCCCCTTATACAGTCAGTGTAAAACTGAGAAAGTACCCCTCCCCCTGCAGTACTTCAGCACTGTTAACCTGCCCTATGCTGTGAGAATAGAATGTATGTCAGCCCAACACTTTGGTTATACATTTATTTTATTAGGTTACTAAATAAAGCTTTCACTGTATATTACCTCTAGTAGGTATTTACACCCTCCTGCACAATTGATTTGAACTGTATATAGACTCTAGCCCATTTGCTGGCTGTACTTGATGCAACTGGGTTTTTTTGTCCTTTTAACATTTACTTGCAAACAGATTATAAGTGACATCTATGCACAATTGCGACATTTTATGACAATTACTAAATAGTGTTGCTTGTAAACATTTTAACAATTATGTTTTAATAACAGTGATGCTTTAGAAAAACTCAAGCTACTTGCCTGGCAATCAGTCTTGTTGTTTATCTTATCTTTTCAACATTTCCTGTAACTATTCATTCAGTCTAGGAAGGTCTGAGCTCACATTTCATACTCTATAAACTATAATTAATTCTTTTGGCATTTTTCCTTTAATGTGATTGTGATTTGCATAACTATGCATTTATACAACATAAATAGACATCATTTTACAATTACCTTACATGGATTTCAGTTTTTTTTATTTATTTATCTATTTAACTGTCCTGCCATTAATTTTACAAAAACTGTTTGACTAATACCATCTGTGATTTTATTTATTTTTAAAATTCAGAACTTTAACTGTTTGGTGTTACTATACAATTATAACATGTTTATTTATATTTGCTGTTGTCTGCCTTTTGCTTTTGTGCATTGTAAACAAATGTACTCTAGATGAAAAGAACACACATACATGTCTGTCTTGTATATGTATATCTTTATACAAGCATGTCATGTCCCTACCATCCTAGCATGCATGCTTAACCATTTTCAAAACATAAACATATTATAAAATATATTTCTTTTGCACAGATTAACTGTGTATGCAGGAAATTCCCAGTCTTTGTCAGTTGAGCTAATTTATTTCCTTTATCCTGCAACTGCAGTTGAATTTCCTGTGATGTTGCATGATCTTTCTGATATTCTTTAGTGAGCTGTTCTGCTGAATTTGAAACTCCTATGCACTTTTGAAAAGATGTGTGTATAACTTGTCTACGCTTCCTGAACTCATTGTGTCTGTCTTTTAAAAGTTTATTACATTTCTTTGTAAAAAAATGTACTAGAGTTTCTATCAGTAACTGATTTGACTGTTGTTGCAACTCTGAAATAAACCTTTTGCATCTGGTGACAGAACATAACTGTCTAACATTCGAATATAATGTCAACATATTAACTTTTCTTGGTTCTTTACCTTTACAATTTTTGTCTGTACAGTCTAACCTTTTGATAATGTCATGCACTGTATTTTTATGACACTGTACACACAATAAACATTTTTATACCACACATAATTTTATTTCAGAAACCAGTCAAATATTATAATCCATTTGCATAATGCCTTACTATCAAATTGCAATCCATTTGCATAATGCCTTACTATTAACTTGCCCTAATAGGGTTTTACATTTGCTAATATGCTGTATATACATTTATTCTGTTATTATTATTACCTCTATGGCATTCATACTGTATGTAACACAGAATAATTTTCTTACCAGTCAACAGACAGGCAGATAGCCAAGCTGCTTTACTGTAGATGGTTGAAAAGTTTCTGTAGTCACTTGTGAAGTTGGTACAGCAAAACTGGCAGATTCAGTCTTACATCTTCGTCTTGTACCTTTTCTAGAGAATTTATGGAACTGCTCCACCTTTCTGCAATGCAGTCTCACCGGATTTAGACGTCTATTAAACTGTATTGCTACAAACTGTTGAAAACTGTAGAAATCTGAAGTACTTCACATAAACGTTACTGTGCTTTTACAGGAGTGACATTACCCATTCTATCCCCCTGTTTTTGGATACAGGCTAGGAACGTTGTCAAAGGATCACCATTGAAAAATTTTATTGAGCTGCTCTGCTTACTGCTTGCTTGCTGTGGGATGGATTTGAAGTCTTCTTAAGACACACAGTCTTGCTGTGCTGTTTACTGCTGAATCAGAGACACATCATGACTCCATCTGTAGTCTGTTTAAAGCACCAAGCCTTTCAAACTGCACACTGATAAAGAAATATATTTTGCAGCTATAAGCACAGTTACAGATAACTTATTTTATAACAAACCACACGTAGTCTGTCAGATTTGTAGCATATATTTACAAAGTTTTTCTTCATTACAGATATGAATGATGACTTCTACAAAATACCTCTCTCTGTCCTTCTCTCTGTCCTTCTCTCACATAACTGAATTACTACAATAGCTATATACAGAACTAGTCACGCACACATTTCCTCTTGGTATGTTTTTCTGGCCTTATGTGGGAAGTCACATAATGTCTGTTTTTAGACTTTTCTATTGTCCTTTTGTGATTTAAGCACTCTTGCTGATGTGAGGATGCCATTCTGAAAGGAAACATCTGTATAAGCTGTTCCTACTGGAAAAACATCACGTATTGCTGAGTTTATAAAAAAGGATGTCTGTTAATAGATATTTGTTCTGCAAACATGAGAAAATCATATAATCCTTGCTTTCCAATATTGCTTTGTTAGGCTTTTCTTTTTGATGCTGTGAAGAGAAGCCTGTCTGTTATACATATAGTATGAATGCACATTTTACATTGCTAAACTCTATACATATATTCAAGCAAACTTTTTATTCTATGCTTTATCTTTCAGCATATTTATATTCATAATATCTAACAGTATCTGTCAGCCAGCAAGTTTGCTATATCTACAGCATTTGTATATGTGGTGTCCTTGACCATCAGTTCTGAACAGATTTCTGTGTTTCCTTTGAAGTTGCGGACATATGTGAAAAAAAGCCTTATGATTGTCTCTAGTAGATGTGGCCAATTTGGACTCAAATTTTGCTTTGGAAGATTTCACTAGTGCTCTTATTTGCTTGTTTAGGCTAAGGAGACATTGCTTCCAATTGAGCACCTGCTCCTTCTTGGTCTTGGACAGCAATTTTTTCCTTGTGTTATAGAGTTTATTTATTGCAGATGTCCACCAGACAGGTTTGCTCTTCCTTACGGAGGATGATTTAGTTATGTCGGGTATTCCTGATTCCATGCATATATATATATAAATGCTTATATAGTGCTTTGGTGTAGTTTTGGATATTGGTGCCAGTTTCTACAGAGGGGGTGGGGGCTGTGAAGCTGTTTATGCCATCCCGCAATCAGTTTTGGATAAGTTTTTATGTCTGATCCTAGGTAGAGGGGGTTGGGGGAGATGGTGACTTTGAAAGTGACCACTTTGGGATCAGATCTTACCAGAGAGGATGATATTATAGGGATGCTGCAGTGATTACTCATGTTGATTAATACCAAGTCCAAGATATTATCACCTGTTGTGGGGGTATCAGCTAGCTGTTCCAAGGCATTTGCATTGACAAAATCAAGGAATCTCTGGGCATTTGTGTTCTGGCATGAGTAGTTCTTCCAGTCTATGTTTGGGAAGTTAAAGTCACCCAGGATCAGGGTAAAGGGTTGAATCTTGATAGATTCAAACAGGTCCAAATAGGTGGATTGGGCATCTTGAGTCAGATTTGGGGGCTGGTAGCTAGCTATGATTTGAATAGCGGTCTTGTCAATGGTTAACTGCACCTGGAGTGTCTCCTGTGCATCATACTATTTGACCAGCCTGGAGGTGTATGTGTCTTTAATGTATATTGAAACTCCACCTCCTTTGGCTTTACTGGCCACAGTTTGGGGTCTGAATGTATGATAGGATGAATAAACAGGTAAAGCTGGGGTGCTCCCCACAGCTTTGAACTAGGTTTCTGTGACTGCACAGATGTCAACATTTTCCAGGGTTAGGAATGCCTGCAATGAGTGCAGTTTCATGTTTAGACTCCTAGTGTTTTGCAGCATGACCTTTAATTTGTGTTTTGTTGAAATTTTTATGTTGGTAGTTTTAACCTCATCATTATTCCTAAAAAAGGCACTATAGGGGAGGCAAGAGCCTTTTCCAGCAGCCTGAAGCCCAGGTGAGACAGACGCAGGCCATCTCTGGCAAAGCCTCATGGTCTGTCAATCATATGTTCCCAGTTTGTCAGGTACTGGATCCCCCTGGAATGACACCAGAAGTGAAGCCAATTGTTAAAGTCAATAATTTTCTGTTTGTATTGAGGCATCATTCTGGGTGATGGCAGAATGCTGCTTAAGGCTAGAGACATACCTGCCTGGGACACATAATCAGTGAGCTCAATCATGTCTCTCTTCATGTAGTCCAGAGAGGTACGTTTCAAGTCATTCACACCAACATGGACTATGACAGAGTCATAATAGTACCTGTTGTTGACAGACTTTAGACCGTATGTGATATGGCAGATTCTGGCACATGACAGACAACTAACTGTGACTTTTTCCTTATCCAGCCTGGTGAGAGGCACATTTGTGTGTCTCACAGTAGAGTCTCCTGCATTGATATTGTACATTCAAAGAATTAGTCATCTAATTTAATTTGTTACAGCAAGAGCTGCTTTTGTTAAGTTCTGTGTTATCTTATGGACTCACAGAACACCTGTTGGACTCATACTGCTTTTATTTTATTTATATAAGCTTACCTCAGCTAGTTGTATAAATTAATAACATATTATATTGTTCTGTTGTATTTCATTACTAGTCATGTAGCCATTACCTTGTTTGAATCTTGCTTTTGTAAAATGATATTAAACACATTAATAAATTAAACTTGAACTTAGCCTACAATACCTGGAAACCCTAATAAGACTACTTATACTAGATATATCTGGTATTTGGCTATCTGGTCTTTCTTTTAAAACAATTCTGATTGCACAATAGCTTGATTTAGAGAAACAGCTTCAGAAGTCCCCCCAGCATGTATGCATGAGAGTGTTTGTGTGTGCGTGTGTGTGTGTGTGTGTGTGTGTGTGTGTGTGTGTGTGTGTGTGTGGGTGGGTGTGTGTGTGTGTGTGTGTGTGTGTGTGTGTGTGTGTGTGTGGGGGGGGGTCTCTCTCTCTCTCTCTCTATCTCTCTCTCTCTCTATAGCACTCACCATTCCATTTCTGACAGTCCCTATGAAGCAGGGCTGTCTATGACACTTCTGGTTGCTCACCATCTTGGAACTTTGGTTTTGACTTCAGCATTCCTCTCTTTTATAAACATCTAAGCATTTTTTTTACATGTATATATATATATATATATATATATATATATATATATTACCATCTGCCACACAAACTTACCATCTGCCACATAAACTAGGCTGTGGTGGTGCCAGCGGTTAGTGTTGCCACCTCACAGAAAGAGGTTCTCCGGTTCGATTCTCAGCTGGAGCACCTTTTGTGTGGAGTCTGCATGTCCTCCCTGTGGTTAAGAGACGTTTAAAGACATGCAGGTAGGTGTGTGCATGAATGGGTGTGCCTTCATTGAAGGCTGGGTATTGGGCTGGCACCTCAGCACTGTAAAAAAAAAATCTACTGCCAATCATAAGTGGACCGGTGTTCCGCTGTGGTGACCCCTAACTGGCAAAAGCTGAAAGACAAGACCATCTGCCACATAAACTACAGAGGATCTTGGTTGATATGTTTCAGGCTGGGGATTTTACCATATCATTTGGAGTCATATTTTATCTTCAACATGTAAGACTGTTATTAGTCTTTTGCTATTACTATCAAAGTAATATTTCAATATTTTTTTTTCAACATTTCTTTTACTCTGTGCCAATTTTCATGTATGAACAATGGAGATGAAGAAAGCCATCTGTTTTTTCAATGTTTTGCCCATTAACAGTTTAGATGATCAGTAAAAATGGCAACAACCGCCATGAAGTAAAGTCCAAGGTTTAATCACTTAAAAAGCATAAAATGACATAAAATCAGAACAACAACAATGATGTGTAAGCACTTTCAGGCTAGTGCCCTTCAGCAGGCACAAAGCCTGAGGTGAGGCTATAATTAAACATGGTACTTAGGTGGGGTGCCAGTTCGTTCTGTAGTTTGTGTAGAACACAGCCTGCGATGTTGTCTGGTCTCCACACAGAAGGCACCCCAGCCAAGAATCAAACTGGAGAACCTCTTGCTGTGAGGTGACTACACTAACTGCTACACCACTGCACCATCCAGTGCCAGTTTACTGCAGATTCATTGGTGGTTCACAGTTTTACAACACTATGCCTTTGTTTTCCATTTACTGGTGTGCTGCAGGTCTCTTTCCTGGATCTTTACTGTGGATGTAGTCATGCAAGTTTCTCCAACCCATACACTACTGAAAAGAGTTATTTTTTGTTTGAATATAGCTTTTCTTTTTGTGCATCTGAAAATGATCTTTCCTCATTGACAAGCAGTTCATTCTCTTGTAGGGTCACTTCTTCTGTATCTTTCTGATTAGCATCAACTAAAACACTAATGACTTAGTCATATCATAGTATTTAATGTTAGAATATCTGCACATGTTTCTTCAACATTTCAAAACTTATCTTAACGTTTTTAATGCTCAATATTCCATCACAGGCCAAATTTTGCTCTAACAACTTTCTAAAAGAAAAAAAAAGTTATCCCAGACAAATTAGGTACATGCTTTGCAAAATACTTCATTACTCAAAATAAAACCTCTGTAATGCCTTCTTGTATTCTGGTTTCAGCATTTTCACAAGTACTCATATATTTCTGGAACAGGTTTAGACTCAATAACATTAAAATTTCAACCATGCAGTTTAGACTTCTAACTCTGAATATGCATTTGTTCTTATTTACCAGTACATGATGCTATATTAATCTGTTCAGCAGCTGTACCAGTCTCATGTCATTCTTTTTCTTCACCACCAGCATAATTTGACTTCATTCAGAGTGAAGGAACTATTAAAATATATTTCTTAGATTCTTAGACAAAGATCAGTTATATTTTAGCTAGGCTATATTATCTAGTCCTCTCTGTTATAAATAATGTATTCAGTGTGTTTAATGTCATCTCTATAAACTGAAACTTGTGAATACTTTATCTACTGACAATGTTCCTTTTCAGCTTGTTATAGTTGTCTAAATATTTGTACTATGTATGCATAGGTTCACACTGTATGAGTTGAAGCTGACTTTTTTACTTAGTTAAAATGTCATTCTTCTGTATTAGGCTTTGTAATAGTTTTATTTAACTATAACCATATTATATCAATGTGAAGCTTTTTTTCCTCCAGCCTCCACTGAAAGTGGTATATTATCTCAGTCAGACTTTCCCAGTAAACAGATGTCAAATAAAATAAAATAAATAAATGCTCTTTTGTCTGATCCCAAAGTAATAGAGCACCAATCATATTTACAACATCTTTTAAGTCTTGAACTGCTTGAGCCATTGCTCTTTGGAAAACCTCTGGTTCTGATAAAATACAAACTAGAAATATACATCATCTGTATATTTATAGTGTTGCATTAAATGTACACAGTTTGGAGCTTTAATCATCTAGCGGTATCTGCCAGAAACCATGATTTGCACCTAGTACTGAAAAATAACTTATCATCTGGAATTCTTCTGATCACTTCTTAAGCTGTAGGCCAAAGGTAATACAATTGCTTCATCACTTTGTTCAGATCTTGAAGGTCAGTAAAGATAAGAATCCTGTCTTTCTTTACAATGGTGACCATAATGTTGACCTATTCTGTTGGTTGTAATTGCTATGACATCTAAGGTCTCCATGTGTTTCAGTTCCTGTCCAAGTTTACTTCTCATTGCTATGTTCAGACTAGTCATGCAGGATATTGTTGCTATGGTTTGGCACATTTTGGCCAAAATACAAAATATTGGGATAATTCACTTTTTAATGACCACCATTTGAAAAGAAAGACAATACTTTTTATTACATTCGCCTATCAGCAGTTTATGACCTGGATGTGCCAAAGTGTGGTCAGGATAACTTAGCCATGTGCACATAGCATTCACTATTGCACAAAACAGAGCTATAACATTAAAAGTATTTTCTAGCACAATACAATCTGCATCTGTATGTTAATTTAATCTCATCATTCTGTCCATTAATTATTTGCATTTTTCCATCAACCTGCACTGCACTGTTGCCTTACTGTCAAAGATGCAGGTTTAAATTGTTTACTATCAAGTAGTTTACTTTGACAGGGCCAGTAAACAGTTATTTTCCTTACTTCTGTTCAGCAACATACAGAACACATATTTTTGCTTTTATATAGTTTGCAGAAATGTTTTCTAACACATTTGCAGTGTGAATGACTAAATACTAAGCAGTATTATTGTTAGTGTCATGCTTATAGACACACTTATTGCAAGCTTTAATTAAAATGATGTAATGTTTTCTCTGACCTACAAACTGTACTTACATTCTTATGCAAATCTCTTTCTATTACCCACTAACTTTACTATGAATCCTGTTGAATACCAAAGCATTCTATTCAGAGGGGTTCCAGTTCATGTTAACCTTGAGAACAACTTGAAAACAAAATAGTAGCTCAGTTTATTTTAATTACTCTAACTGATTTTCTTAATGGTGTATGCGAGAGCAATTAACATATGTAAAAGAATATTTGAGGATATTAACTGTACAGCATCTAAACCATCTTACACTGCCATGTCCTGCTTATTTCTTATTTTGTTTATCTGACTCATATTCTATTTTTAAACATCTTTGTCCTAATTTAAATATATTTTACATTGCACATACAAGTCACTTCACTTACTCTGCACATAGCCACAGCTTTTGATAATGTCTGGTCTATTTTTATTAATAGCATATCCCATTTTTCTTCATTTTTATAGTACAGATTATTCTTTCCATTATTAATGAACCATGCAGCTCAACACATTTGCTGTCTTTGGCTCTGTTCTTTAGCCCGGTAACATAAGCATCTATTCATTCTGTAGAACCTTGTTCTCTAGGTGGCTTCTTCTCCGGCAACATACAAATATATAGCATACTATATTTTCAGACTTTTTCAGCTAAACTACCTGCAGTGAGGAATAAATAACATTTCTGAATTCAAAGTTTCCATTTTCAGCCAAATGTAATTCTAATGAAATAAATCCTGTTTGTTGCATTTGAGCCATATTTGCAATGTGACTTATACTTCTGTAGTTCCAGACACAGAAGCTCTTTTCATCATATATATATATATATTTCACTGTGCATGTTCTATTGCTATGGAAAATTATTTACTACTGTATCATACCCTGAGATTTAATAAATAAAACACAAAGGTAGTAGATGTCATGACTATGGTCTACCCTTCATGAGGTTTATATTCGGACTGAATATGCTGACATTTCTGTGTACTACATGACATGCAAATTAGTGTAGCTAGCCTATCCTCAAAGATATAAACCAGTTTATCTGGCAACCACATGTTCACTGTCTGCAGATTACTGATTTGTCAGAATGAGCAACAGAGTCTGAATGGAACAGATAGGCATGACTTTGCCATACAGATGAAATACAAATGCCATACAAATGCAGACAATGCACACAGTGTAAAACATCCCAGTATGAAAGTATAAGTGGACTGCCTGCTCATTGTCTCTTATGTAACCATCACTGACTTTATATCATTGTCTGATTCAGAATATTTAGCACACATTTCTGAATACCAATTTTCAGATGAACAGTGCAAGAAACATTAATTTTAATTATAAATAATTCAGGTACAGTTATCATACTATTACAACTTTTGTACATTGTTTTGTGCAAAAAAAGCCAAGTGGCTGTGCTTTGTTCTAATTAACAGCCAACAGATTTAAAGTGTGTGGTGCAAAGATTGATATATAATGAATAATATTATCAATGAAAAATATTACTGCATTATTTTCCACCTACCTCACTCTGCAGCTGATCAATAATAGAGCTGCTACCTGATACGTCATTACGAAGCTCAGTCACCAACTTTTCCATCATACTGATATCCAGTTTCAGTGCATTAAAATCTAAGTCGAGTAAGGATGCGCCCCCTGACTCCACCAGTTCCAGTCTTTCTGCCATTGCATGTATCTTCTTTTGGTATTCTATTAAGATACTTTCATGTGTGTCTCTCTAGTGAGGGAGATAAGGAAAATGATTATTTCCCTATGAATACTGCATGAATGGTAATTCAGAATATGCATAATATTTGTTTGTTTATTTATTTTTTTATTAACCAGGTAGGTGAACTGGTCCAAGGTTCTGTTTAGGTCATGACCTCTACATTGCAAATACAAAAATCAAAAAAAGACAAACCTGAAAATTACAGACGAATGAGTAAAAAACATATCAGTTAGCATGTGTATAGATATGTGAGGCAGAATTAGTAAATAATATGATGAATACAAATTCTAAAAGCGAAAAGCAAAATATATATATTTTCAAGTTTGCACGACATTATTTTAAAAAAAATGCAATGAGAAGGAAATAAAGGTGCACTTGCAAGAATGGCCAATGCTTAAATAATACGTATATCTGCTCTGCCTTGTTATAATTATCAAAGGACTTTAAAGCATGTATCCAAACATAGAATATTTGGTTATTTTTCAGATATTTTGGTGGAACTGAGTTTCATGAAGAAGCTGCAATATTTGTAAAGGCATATCCACCTATATCTCAGTTATAAGATGACCCAAACAGGATGTTACCTTTTTAATTATGTAGAGCATAAGATGAACTTTTGTATACTCAATTTGTTCTTAGTAGTGTGCCTTAAGGTTTTTTAATTAATTTAAGTTAAAGAATTTAGTAAATAGAGAGCTGGTACAGTAAAGGCAGCCAACTGCTATTTCTAAGGCCAGGCAGTGGTGATGTTTACTATTTGAACAGTGGTGAGTAGCTGTAGCTGATATTTGCCTCTGCTATATGACCACCATTTTGTGTGTGTGTGTGTGTGTGTGTGTGTGTGTGTGTGTGTGTGTGTGTGTGTGTGTGTATGGGAGTCATTTTGATTAAGAAAGATAAGAGAATG